>NC_064575.1:46168161-46471191 GCF_937001465.1 Orcinus orca
CCCGCAAGCCACAACTACTGAGCCCACGTGTCACAACTACTGAAGCCCACACGCCTAGAGCCTGTGCTCTGCAACAAGAAGCCACCGTAATGAGATGCCCGTGCACTGCAACAAACAGTAGCCCCCACTCACCGCAACTAGAGAAAGCCCACATGCAGCAACGAAGACCCAATGCAGCCAAAAATAAATAAGTAAAAATAAGTAAATTTAAAAGAAAATCTTTAAACACAATTTATTTTGCTACTTGAGGTAAAGACCATTATTTGACCAATAAGTTTACAATGAATAACCTTAGACATATGCCTACTACAAAATGCAAGATTTGAATGATGTGGTTATTAATCCATCATTAAAGATAAATTACGACAACAAAAAATCTGAATTGCCAGCGACCTAGTGGTATTACATCAACTATTTTCAAATATAACATATTCATTCTTGTAAATAATCAATTTAAATAATACTGTAATAAGCCTGGTCAAGTATAAACCTGAACAGTCTTACCTGTATGATGTGGGTCTGATGTTGTCTTTGCAGATGCTTCCAAACAATATTTTTCCCTGTAATTATCCTCATGATTAATTCCTCTAGAACTTTCTTCAGTAGGCAGATTAAAACTGCCTATTCTGGGATCATTTTGTGACTGCAAAAAAGTATTCTTATTTGCAGCAACCTAAAAGAACAAAATATGTATTTTATGCTGATATTAAACTTAATTTCCCATATTTTTACATAATAGATTCCTAATTTAAAATGTGAGCTACTAGTTTCTCATACCTAAATGGGGAATATTTAAAAATAAAAATTATAATTTTTATTGTTTGTTTTTTAAGCTACTTTTATTACATAATAAAAGCTGAAAGACATCACAGAATGAAAATTATGCTTACAATTATAGTGTATTTTAAGCAACATATCAAATGAGGTTTTAAACAAGTCACAATATGCCATTCTCAGTCAACTGCTTTTATTCTTGCTGAATTTCTCAATATTAAAAGAAACACTTAAATATTGTTCATTTAAGTGTGATAATGATACCTGCACTGTATTGTTGTTTTAACAGTACCTTATGTTTTAAAGGCAAATACTAAAATATTTACAAATGAAAAGATATTCCTGGAATCTGCATCAAAATAATGAGAGGGGAAGAAGGGGGGAGGGAGCTGGAGAGGAAAAAATGAAGCAAGAACAATTGTCATAAACTGACAATTGTTGAAGCTGGATGATGGGTACATGGGGGTCCTTCATATACTCTTTTCTCTATTTTTGTATATGTATTAGCTTTCTGTTGCTGCTGTAACAAATTACAAGAAACTTAGTGGCTTAAAGCAACACAAATTTATTTTATAATTTTGTAAGTTTGAACTCTCACTTGGCTCTTAATGGACTAAAATCAAGGTAATCAGCAGGGCAGCATTTCTTTCAGGAGGTTCTAAGGGAGAAAACATTTCCTTGACTTTTCAAACTTCTAAAAGCTACCCACATTCCTTGGCTTGTGGCCCCATTCCTCTACTTCAAAGCCAGTTCCTCTGCATCTCTCTGCCCCTGCTTCCTTAATCACATCTCTTTCTCTAACCCTCTCATCTGTCTCCCTCTTCTACTTTTAAGGACCTCTGTGATTATACTGGGCCCATCTGGATAATCCAGGATGACCACCCCCCACCCCATCTCAAGGTCCTTAACATTAATCACCCAGTCAAAGTCCCTTTTGCCACGTGAGGTAACATACTCACAGGTTCCAGGGATTAGGACATGGACATTTTTGCAAGGCCATTTTTCTGCTTACCATAGTATGTTTGAAATGTTTTTTAAATAACAACTCACAGTAACAGACACAGTCATCATATCTCTATAAATATTCATTATAATAAATTTCAGAGACATTCAAAAACCTATCTGATAAGATTTTAAAGTAAGTCAGGTGAGGGAGGAGTCAAGATGGCGGTGTGGGAAGATGCAGAGTTAGTGTCTCCCCACAACTAGGGTGCCTGCTGGCCGCTGGTGGGGGATTTTGACCCCCAAGGAGACGGGAGGAACCCCAAGGTGAACCAGTAGGACAGAGGGGTACCGAGGGGGGAGAAGTGGAGGCCAGACAAGATCAGCACCTCTGAGGCCAGGGAGATCAGGAGAGGCAGGTAGGACGGACTCTCCGGGAGAGCGGGTGAGGAGCAGAGGGCAATTGTATGGCCCTCTTGGGCAGGGGAGGCTGCTGAGCTCCCAGGCCGGTCCCCTGCCCTCCAAGGCCCCCCCTTCTCCTGTCCTCCCCCCAGCACCGGCTGCATTGGTCCTGGGGCATAGGAGGGAGACTAGGGAGATCAGGAGAGGCAGGCAGGAAGGGCCCTCCCAGACCGGAGGACCAGGAGAGAAGAGGAGGGTGTTTGCCCCACCCACTCAACCCCAGGAAGCCTGCTAGGCTCCCAGGTGCGGTTCCCTGCCCTCTGAGACCGGGGTTGGGAGCACAACTGGGCCCCTTCTGTTCCTTGAGCCTAATCCGCACTGCCAGGGCCTTTTCCAGCCCTGTGAGTCTGGATCATGGGCCAGGCCCACCACCCAAACTTCGCCCTTGCTTAGGCCCTGCTCTCCACAGCCAAGGCCTCGCCCACCCTTTTTTCTTCCTTTCCCTCCTCCTCTTTTTTACTCTTGTGGTACTGATGTACCTTCTGGTTGTTGATTCATCTATATTTTTATTTTTACGTTCTTTCTAACATATCTGTTAGTCTCCTAGTCTAATTTTATTTTCTACTTTGTTATTTTTCTCTCTTTTAGTTTTTTGCCACCACGCACGGCTTGCAGGATCTTGATTCATGAGCCTGGGGCTGGGGGAAGCTCCTTCAGTGGGAGCTCCGAGTCCGAACCACTGGACTAACAGAGAACCTCTGACCCCAGGGCATATTCATTGGCGTGAGGTCTCACAACGTTCCTCATCTCAGCACCAAGACCCAGCTCTACCCAAGAGTCTACAAACTCCAGTGTTGGAAGCCTCAGGCCGAACAACGAGTAAAACAGGAACACAATCCCACTCATTAAAAAAAAAAAAAAGAGAGAGAGAGAGAGAGATGGCAAAAAAGAATGTCACAGATGAAGAAGCAAGGTAAAAACCTACAAGACCAAATAAATGAAGAGGAAATAGGCAGTCTACCTGAAAAAGAATTCACAGTAATGATAGCAAAGGTGATCCAGAATCTCAGAAATAGAATGGAAGCACAGATTGAGAAAATACAAGAAATGTTTAACAAAGATCTAGAAGAACTAAAGAACAAACAAAGAGAGATGAACAACACAATAACTGAAATGAAAAATACACTAGAAGGAAGCAATAACAGAATAATGGAGGCAGAAGAACGAATAAGTGAGTGGGAAGACAAACTGGTGGAAATAACTGTCGAGGAGCAGAATAAAGAAAAAGAATGAAAAGAATTGAAGACAATCTCAGAAACCACTCGGACAACACTAAACGCACCAACATTCGAATTATAGGGGTCCCAGAAGAAGAAGAGAAAAAGAAAGGTCTGAGAAAATATTTGAAGAGATTATAGTCGAAAACTTCCCTAATGTGGGAAAGGAAATAGTCACCTGAGTCCAGGAAGCAAAGAGAGTCCCATACAGGATAAACCTTATGAAAAACACACCAAGAGACATATTAATCAAACTAACAAAAATTAAATTCAAAGAAAAAATATTAAAAGCAGCAAGGAAAAATACAAAAATAACATACAAAGGAATCCCCATAAGGTTACCAGCTAATTTTTCAGTGGAAACTCTGCAGGCCAGAAGGAAATGGCAGGATATACTTAAAGTGATGAAAGAGAAAAAATCTACAACCAAGATTACTCTCCCCAGCAAAGATCTCATTCAGATTCGATGGAGAAGTCAAAAGCTTTTCAGACAAACAAAAGCAAAGAGAATTCGGCACCACCAAACCAGCTTTAAAACAAACACTAAAGAAACTTTTCTAAGTGGGAAACAAAAGAGAAGAAAAACACCCACAAAAACAAACCCAAAACAATTAAGAAAATGGTAATTGCAACATATGTATCAATAATAACCCTGAAGGTAAATGGATTAAATGCCCCAACCAAAAGACACAGACTGGCTGAATGGATACAAAAACAAGACCCATATATATGCTGTCTATAAGAGACCCACTTCAGACCTAGGGACACATACAGACTGAAACTGAAGGGATGGAAAATGATATTCCATGCAAATAGAAATCAAAAGCAAGCTGGAGTAGCAATGCTCACATCAGATAAAATAGACTTTAAAATAAAGACTATTACAGGAGATAAGCAGGGACCCTACATAATGATCAAAGGATCAATCTAAGAAGATATAACAATTATAAATGTTTATGCACCCAACATAGGTGCACTCTAATACATAAGGCAAATGCTAACAACCATGAAAGGAGAAATCTACTATAACACCATAATAGTAGGGGACATTAACACCCCACTTACACCAATGGACAAATCATCCAAACAGAAAATAAATAAGGAGACACAAGCTTTAAATGACACAATAGACCAGATAGATCTAATTGATATTTATAGGACATTCCACCCAAAAGTGGCAGAATACACTTTCTTCTCAAGTGCACATGGAACATTCTCCAGGATAGATCACATCTTGGGTCACAAATCAAGCCTCAGAAAATTTAAGAAAATTGAAATCGTATCAAGCATCTTTTCTGACCACAACGCTATGAGATTAGAAATCAATTACAGGAAAAAAAACTGTAAAAAACACAAATACATGGGTGCTAAACAGTGCGCTACTAAATAACCAAGAGATCACTGAGGAAATCAAAAAATACACAGAAACAAATGACAACAAAAACACGATGACCCAAAAGCTATGGGATGCAGCCAAAGCAGTTCTAAGAGGGAAGATTACAGAAATTTAATCTCACCTCAAGAAACAAGAAAAATCTCAAATAAACAATGTAACCTTACACCTAAAGCAACTAGAGAAGGAAGAACAAAGAAAACACAAAGACAGTAGAAGGAAAGAAATTATAAAGATCAGAACAGAAATAAATGAAATAGAAACGAAGAAAACAATAGCAAAGATCAATAAAACTAAAAGTTGATTCTTTGAGAAGATAAAATTGATAAACCTTTAGCCAGACTCATCAAGAAAAAAAGGGAGAGGATGCAAATCAATAAAATTAGAAATGAAAAAGGAGAAATCACAACTGACACTGCAGAAATACAAAGGATTATAAGAGACTACTACAAACAATTATATGCCAATAAAATGGACAACCAAGAAGAAATGGACAAATTCTTGGAAAGGTACAATTTTCCAAGACTGAACCAAGAAAAATTAGAAAATATAAACAGACCCATCACAAGTAATGAAATTGAAACTGTGATTAAAAATCTTCCAACAAACAGAAGTCTAGGACCAGATGGCTTCACAGGCAAATTCTATCAAACGTTTAGAGAAGAGCTAACACCGATCCTCCTCAAACTCTTCCAAAAAACTGCAGAGGGAGAAACTCCCAAATTCATTTTATGAAGCCACCATCACCCTGATACCAAAACCAGGCAAAGACGCCACAAAAAAAGAAAACTACAGGCCAATATCACTGATGAACATAGATGCAAAAATCCTGAACAAAATACTAGCAAACAGAATCCAACAGCACATTAAAAGGATCATACACCATGATCAAGTGGGATTTATCCCAGGGATGCAAAGATTCTTCAATATACGTAAATCAATCAATGTGACACACCACATTAACAAACTGAAGAATAAAAACCATATGATCATCTCAATACATGCAGAGAAAGCATTTGACAAAATTCAACACCCATGTATGATAAAAACTCTCCAGAAAGTGGGCATAGAGGGAACATACCTCAACATAATAAAGCCCATATGCAACAAACCCACAGCTAACATCATTCTCAATGGTGAAAAACTGAAAGCATTTCCTCTCAGATCAGGAAGAAGAACAGTATGTTCACTCTCGCCACTATTATTCAACATAGTTTAGAAGTCCTAGCCACAGCAATCTAAGAAGAAAAAGAAATACAAGGAATCCAAATTGGAAAGGAAAAAGTGAAACTGTCACTGTTTGCAGATGACATGACCCCATACATAGAAAATCCTAAAGATGCGACCAGAAAACTACTAGAACTAATCAATGAATTTGGTAAGGTTGCAGGATACAAAATTAATGCACAGAAATCTCTGGCATTCCTATACACCAACAACAAAAAATCAGAAAAAGAAATTAAGGAAACAATCCCATTTACCACTGCAACAAAAAGAATAAAATTCCTAGGAATAAACCTCCCTAAGGAGGTGAAAGACTTGTACTCAGAAAACTATAAAACACGGATGAAAAGAACTCAAAGATTACATAAACAGGCGGAGAAATATACCATGTTCTTGGATTGGAAGAATCAATATTGTGAAAATGACTATCCTACCCAAAGCAAGCTACAGATTCAGTGCAATTCCTATCAAACTACCAATGGCATTCTTCACAGAATTAGAACAAAAAATCTTACAATTTGTATGGAAACACAAAAGACCCCAAATAGCCAAAGCAATCTTGAGAAAGAAAAACGGAGTTGGAGGAATCAGGCTCCCCAACTTCAAACTATACCACAAAGCTACAGTAATCAAGTCAGTATGGTACTGGCACAAAAAAAGAAATATAGATCAATGGTACAGGATAGAATGCCCAGAGATAAACCCAGGTACATATGGGCACCTAATTTACGGCAAAGGAGGCAAGAACCTACAATGGAGAAAAGACAGCCTCTTCAATAAGTGGTGCTGGGAAAACTGGACAGCTACATGTAGAAGAATGAAATTAGAACACTACCTAACACCATAAACAAAAATAAACTCAAAATGGATTAAAGACCTAAATGTAAGACCAGGCACTATAAAACTTTTAGATGAAAACAAGGAAAACCACTCTTTGACATAAATCACAGCAAGATCTTTTTTGACCCACCTCCTAGAGTAACAGAAATTTTGTGCTACAAATAAAACCATCAAGAAAGTGAAAGGCAAAAACAGAATGGGTGAAAATATTTGCAAATCATATATCTGATAAGCGACCTATGTTTAGAATATACAAAGAACCCTTACAACTCTATAATAAAAAGCAAATAATCCAACTTAAAAAAAGGACAGGGCTTCCCCGGTGGCGCAGTGGTTGAGAGTCCGCCTGCCGATGCAGGGGACACGGGTTCATGCCCCGGTCCGGGAGGATCCCACATGCTGCGGAGCGGCTGGGCCTGTGAGCCGTGGCCGCTGGGCCTGCACGTCCGGAGCCTGTGCTCCGCGACGGGAGAGGCCACAACAGTGAGAGGCCCGCATACCGCAAAAACAACAAAAACAGAAACAAAAAAAACATACGTCTACACAACAATTTATACACTAATATTCATCAGCATTATTCATAATACCTAAAAAATTTTAAAAATGGAAACAAACCAAACACCCATCAACCGACAGATGGAAAAATAAAATACGGTATATTAATAAAATGAAATATTATTCAGTGTGGCAAGCAGAATAATGCCTCCCGAAGGTGTCTACACCCTAATTCCCAGAACCTGTGGATATGTTACCTTATGTGGCAGAAGACTCTTTGCAGATGCAATTAAGGTTAAGGACCTTGAAATAGAGAGATTGTCCTGAATTATCCAGGCAGGCCCAATCTAACCAAATGAGTTCCAGTTTCAGAGAACCAAAAAGATGGCAATATAAGAACTCAAACCGCCATTACCAATTTTGAAAACGTAGGAAGGGGACCACGAGCAAAGGAATGTAGGTGGTCTGTAGAATCTAGAAAAGGCAAAGGAAACATTCTTTTTTTTTTTGCGGTACGTGGGCCTTTCACTGTTGTGGCCTCTCCTGTTGCGGAGCACAGGCTCTGGACGCGCAGGCTCAGCAGCCATGGCTCACAGGCCCAGCCGCTCCGCGGCATGTGGGATCTTCCCGGACCGGGGCACGAACCTATGTCCCCTGCATCGGCAGGCAGACTCTCAACCACTGCACCACCAGGGAAGCCCAGGAAACATTCTTAAAACCTCCAGAAATAAATGCAACCCTGCCAACACCTTGATCTTAGCCCAGTGAGACCCACGTTGGGCTTCTGACCTACAGATCTGTAAGATAATACATCTGCATTATTTTCCTTTTTTTAAAGTATTTATTTATTTGGCTGCATCGGTTCTTAGTTGCGGCACATGGAATCTTTCGTTGCGGTGCACAGGCTCTTCGTTGCAGCGCGTGGGCTTCTCTCTAGTTGTGGTGCGTGGGTTCAAGAGAGCGCGGACTCAGTAGTTGTGTAGTTGTGGTGTGTGAGCTTAGTTGCCCTGAAGCATGTGGGATCTTAGTTCTCTGACCAGGGATCGAATCCACGTCTCTTGCATTGGAAGGCAGAATCTTAACCACTGGACCACCAGGGAAGTCCCACATTTGCATTGTATTAAGTCACTAAATTTCTGGTAATCTGTTACAGCAGCAATAGAAAACTAATACATTCAGCAATAAAAAGAAATGAATTACTGATACATGCTACAATGTAGATGAGCCTTTTGAAAAACACTACGCTAACTGAAAAAACTGAGTCACAAAAGGCCACATGTGTGATTTCATTTATATGAAATGTTCATAATAGGTAAATATATAGAAACAGAAAGTAGATTAGTGGTTGCTAAGGGCTGGGGGATTTTGATGGGCTGATGTGTATGAGGTCTCTTTCTGGAATGATAAAAATGTTCTTTTGGTGAGCATTGCACAACTCTGAACATACTAAAGACAACTGAATTGTAGTAGGTAGACTACAGGTATGTGAATTGTATTTAAATAAAGCTGCTTGTACAAAAAGAAACCTTATTTAAAATTAAAAACTATGCTTACATAGTTTTCTCCTTATATTGTGGCCAGAATTCTAAAGGAGTGTAGGATAAAACAAACAGAGGCAGGCCAAAAAACAGAGTCAAAAATCAATAGATGTTTTCAACAACAAAAAGACAAAACACCAGTTAAAAGCCAAGGACTTGAACAGATATTTCTCCAAAGAAGATAAGCAAATGGTCAATAAGCACACGAAAAGATGCTCAGCATTACTAGTCATTAGGAAAATGCAAATCAAGACCACAATGAAATGCCACTTCACACCAACAAGAATGGCCATAATCAAAACAAAACAAAAAAAACAACAGCAATGGAAACAGAAAATAACCAGTGTTGCTGAGGATGTGGAGAAACTGGAACCCTCATACATGGCTGGTGGGAATGTAAAATGGTTCAGTAGCTATGGAAACAATTTGGTAGTTCCTCAAAAAATAAACACAGAATCACCATATGATCTAGCAATTCCACTCCTAAGTATATACACAAGAGAACTGAAAACAGGTACCCAAACAGAAACTTGTATGCCAGTGTTCACATCAGCATTATTCATAATAGCCAAAAACTGGAAACAACTCAAGTATCTATCAATAAATGAGTGAATAAACAAAATACAGTATATACATATACAACTGAATACTACTTAACCATACAAAGCACTGATGTTCTGATACCTGCTACAACATGAATGATCCTGAAAACGTCAGGCTAAATGAAATAAGCCAGAGACAACAGGGCAAATATTTATGATTCCATTTATATGAGGTACCTAGGGTAATCAAATCCATGGAGACAGAAAGTAGAATAGTGATGACCGGAGGGGAGAGCAGGGAATTATTCCCTAATGGTTACAAAGTTTCTGTTTAGAGTAATGAAAAAGTTTTGAACACAGACAGTGGTGATTTTTGCACAACAGTGTGAACGAAATTAATGCCACCTACCTGCATGCTTAAAAATGGTAAAATGGCAAATTTTATGTTATACATATCTTACCATAATAAAAAAAATAGAAGAAATATTAGTAGACTTTAATCTCCATAACATAAATGAATCAGAGAACTGTAGAGTAGCAGAAGTGTGGACTGCCCATTTTATATATGCTCTATATAACCTTTATATAACTTCTATATACCTAAGACTAAAACAATCCTTCATATTAGTAGTAAAGAATATATATTAAGACTGTTTCGGGGGCTTCCCTGGTGGCACAGTGGTTAAGAATCCACCTACCAGTGCAGAGGACGCGGGTTTGATCCCTGGTCTGGGAAGATCCCACATGCTGTGGAGCAACTAAGCCCATGTGCCACAACTACTGAGCCTGCACTCTAGAGCCCACGAGCCACAACTACTGAAGCCTGTGTGGCTAGAGCCTACGCTCCGCAACAACAAGCCACCGCAATGAGAAGACTGCACACCACAATGAAGAGTAGCCCCTGCTCACCGCAACTAGAGAAAGCCCGCGCGCAGCAACGAAGACCCAACGCAGTCAAAAATAAACAAATAAATTTATAAAAATTAATAAAACTAAAAAACAAAAAAGACTGCTTCGGGACTTCCCTGGTGGTCCAGTGGCTGGGAGTCCGCCTTCCAATGCAGGGGGCGTGGGTTCGATCCCTGGTTGGGGAACTGGGATCCCACATGCTGCAACTACTGGGCCTGCGCACCCTGGAGCCCTCATGCCACAACTAGAGAGACGCCCGCTTGCCGCAGCAAAAGAACCCCACAGGCCACAAAGAAGATCCCGCATGCCGCAACTAGGACCTGACGCAACCAAATAAATAAACAAATAAATAAATAATGTAGATTTGTTTAAAAAAACAGACTGTTTCGAGCACTTACTTTTTACAAGCATAAATGAAAGGAAGTGTCCAGAACACTGATATAAAGCATTATTTATATGTTTTCTCTTTAAGTTGCCTTAAAGTTTTCACTTATTTATGTGTTACCTTTAAAAAGAACACTGATCAGAACAACTTTTTTTTTTTAACAAGAATCTCCACCCGTTCCTTTGCAGAGGTATTTTTCACTGTTAAGAAAAGTTTATTTTACAGACCTAACCCAAGTTTATTTTATGTCGTTCCTTTAAAATATATATATTTAGTCATTATTTCTAAGGTTTTTAGAAGAATTTATCAGAGATACTGAAAATTCCTATAGGCATTAAGTATTACTACCTGTTTAAATGGCACTTTTTAAAAAATACATGCTTCTCTAGATTATACTTCCTTTACTGTTTTGTTTTGTCTTTTTACCTCAGATAATTTTATATCTGAATTCAGCTTTGTAACCTCTTCATTAGGACTTGGATTACTTCTTGCTGGCGGTATAAATTTTGGCTTTTTGAAGGGATTCCCTTGCAACTGACTTGGTGCTGCCGATCGTCTCATATTCAGCAGTATTAACCTGAAAAATACCCAAAACAAAAATGATCTAGTCATAAGTCAGATTAGAATCACCTCCAAGTATATATCATCACTACAATCATGACATCTTAAAAAATATAAGAGAATAAACCTGTAAAAAGCCTTAGGAAACAAATTCAACAGCTGGTAACATTTTATTTTCCATCATAAAAGGCTTCTGAAAATATTTAAGATTTAAATTACATGGTGTAAACCTGAGCATATATTGTATCAGTTTTGATAAAACTATAGATTAGATAATGATTCTATAGCCTTAAACTCAATTTACATAGTAGTTTCAAAAGAAACATAATTATTCACAGACATACATCCAACATGTTGCTTTTTTTCTATTCCATTAATCCATAAACTGCATGAGGGTAGCAATCATTCTTGTTTTCTTCACCACTCTGTAAGCAGCTTCGACCACAAAGCCAGATACATTATAATCACTGAAGAATATTTTTGAATGAATGAATAAAATCCTGGCAATTAAAAGAACACATTTACAGTTCAATTTCCTTTTAAAACCATGGGATATTTTAAATATATAAATCAAGAGACTAGAACCAGGTTTCCAAACTTTTGCTCAATATTATTTCCACCAGGACAGGACAGGTGAGACAGATAAAAGCCAAGAACATTACATGCACACATCATGCTTCTGCAATGGACGGCAGTAAGCACTCTTATTCAAAGTAATCTCACAAAACACTACACAAGATATGGCATCAACAAGGATGTACATGGCTACCAAAATTATTTGTTTAATCCAGAAATTCCACTTCTGGGAATTTACTCTAAGGAATTACCAAAGATATACTCAAAGAATTATGTATAAGGGTAATCATGCCAATATTACTTATAGTAAGAGAAAAAAAAGGAAATTTGAATATCCATAACAAGGTACTAGACAAATAAGTTACATCACATCCACAAAATGGAACACACTCTCTTCATACACCACTAAAGTGGTGAGTAGTACTGCAGTTTCCCAAGCAAGCCATGTTCTCTTTTCCTCTAGGCCTTTGAACAAACTTTCCCCTATACAGTGTTGGGAATGCCTTTAGCATTTTCCTTTGCCTGATTGATTCCAATTTATCCTTTAGGACTCTTAACTATGAGCCCTCTTCATCTCTGCTCAAAGACTGGATTAGAGACCCTTCCTACATGTGCACTACCCAAACACTTTTCACACTGTAATGAAACTACCTATTAATTCACCCAAGCTGTAAACTCCTGGATCAGGCATGAAGTCTTACATTCCATTCATCACTATATTGCCAGTACCAACACAAGAAGGCATTCAGTATTTGTTATATAAATAATTCTACAGCCATTAATGGGGAAAAAAAATCACATTTTAAAAGAATGTTTAGGGACTTCCCTGGTGGCGCAGTGGATAAGACTCTGCGGTCCCAATGCAGGGGGCCCAGGTTCGATCAATGGTCAGGGAACCAGATCCCACATCATGCCGCAACTAAGAGTTTGCATGCCACAACTAAGGAGCCCACCTGCCGCAACTAAGACCCAGTGCAACCAAATAAATAAATATTTAAAAAATAATAAAAACTGGTATCAAAAATACTTCCAAGTTAGTAATAAAAATAAGTCCTTAAATTTAAAAAAATAAAAGAATGTTTAATGATGTGAAATGTTTTTTATATATCAAATAAAAAATGGCTATAGAAAGCAATTTTAGCAAGGCTGCAAGATACCAGGTTAATACCCAAAAGTCAATTGTCTTCCAACATACCAGCAATGAATAAGTGGAATTTGAAATTAAAAACACAATACCATTTACATCAGCACCCCATAAAAATGAAACACTTAAGTGTAATCTAACAAAACATGTATAAGATCTATGTGGGGAAAAACTATAAAACTCTGCTGAGTGAAATCAAAGAACTAAATAAATGGAGAGATTCCATGTTCATGGATAGAAAGACTAAATATTGTTAAGATGTCAGTTCTTCTCAACTTTATAGATTAATACCATCCCAACTAAAATCCCAGCAATTTATTTTGTGGATATCAAAACACTGATTCTAAAGTTTATATGGAGAGACAAATGACCCAGAATAGCCAACACAATATGGAAAGAAGAGAACAAAGAGAACTGATAATACCTGACTTTAAGACTTAACATATAGCTACAGTAATCAAGACAGTGTGGTATTGGTGAAATAGACAAATGAATCAACAGAATAGAATAGAGAGCCAGAAATAGACCCACATAAAGACAGTCTTTGACAAAGGAGCAAAGGCAATAAAATGGAGCAAAGATAGTGTCTTCCACAAATGGTGCTAAGACAACTGGACATTCACATCAAAGAAAATGAATCTAGAAACAGACTTTACACCCTTCACAAAAATTAACTTAAAATGAATCAGAGGCTTACATGTAAAACGCAAAGCTATAGAACTCCTAGAAGATAATATAGAAGAAAAGCCAGATGACCTTGGGTATGGTGATGACTTTTTAACTACAACACCAAAGGCACAATCCATGAAAGACGATAATTGATAATCTGGACCTGATTAAAATTAAAAACTTCTGCTCTGAAAAAAGGCAATGTCAAGGGAATGAAAAGACAAGCCACAGACTGGGAAAAAATATTTGCAAAAGGTGCATCTGATAAAGGACTATTATCCAAAACGTACAAAGAAATCTTAAAACTCAACAATAAGAAAACCCAGTTAAAAAGTGGGCCAAAGACCTTAAAAGACATATCACAAAAGATATACAGATAACAAATAAGTACATGGAAAGATGCTCCACATCATATGTCATCAAGAATGAAGAAAATCCAGAACACTGACAACACCAAATGCTGGTGAGGATGTGGAGCAGTAGGAATTTTTGTTCATTGCTGGTGGGAATGCAAAATGGTGCAGCCACTCTGGAAAACATTTTAGCACATTTTAGCACTTTCTTGCAAAACTGAACATACTTTTAACATAAGATAACTCCTTTCAACAAAGAGTTGAAAATTTATGTCCACACAAAAACTTGCATACAAATAGTTATAGCAACTATAATTACAATTACGAATAGTAATTGCCAAACTTGAAAGCAACCAAGCATTCAGTAGGTGAATGGATAAATAAACTGTGGTGTATCCAGACCATGGAATGTTATTCCACACTTTAAAAAAAAAAAAGCTGTCAAGCCATGAAAAGACATGGAGGAACCAAAAATGTATATTACTAAATGAAAGAAGCAATCTGAAAAGGCTACATACTGTATGATTCCAACAATGTGACATCCTGAAAAACTATGGAGGCAAAACTATGGAGACATTAAAAAGATCAGTGGTTGCCAAGGGTTAGGGGAGGGGCAGGGATGCAAAGGCAGAGCACAGAATTTTTTAAGGCAATGAAAATATTCTGTATAATGCCCTAATGATGGATACATGTCATTATATATTTGTCCAAATCCACAGAATGTAGAATGCCAAGAATGAATACTATTGTAAACTATGGACTTTGGGTGCTTATGTGTGTCAACTGTAAAAAATGTACCATTCTGGTGAAGGATGCTGATAATGAGGGAAGGCAGGGATATATGGGAAATCTCCACTTTCCTCTCAACTTTGCTGTAAACCTAAAACTGCTCTAAAAATAATAAGTTTTAATTTCACAAATGGCTACCAAACATGTTCAGCATCATTCCAATTTTATAAAAAAAAAAATAGTATGTGTGTTTGTACTTTTTAAAAGACTAGAAAGCAAAGGGGCATGAGGAACTTTTCGGGGTGACTGAGATAACCTGCATCAGATTGTAGTATGATTACAAGTTTGTCAAAACTCATCTAAGGGGACCTCCCTGGAGGTCCAGTGGTTAAGACTTCGCCTTCCAATATAGGGGGTGCGGGTTCGATCCCTGGTCGGGGAGCTAAGATCCCACATGCCTCGCAGCCAAAAAAACCAAAACATAAAACAGGAGCGATACTGTAACAAATTCAATAAAGACTTTAAAAATCGTCGACGTCAAAAAAGTCTTTAAAAAAAAAAAAAACTCATCTAAGTATACGCATTGAATTATAAACTGTAAATTACACATCTAAAAAGATTTTTAAAAGACTAGAAAAACACATGCCACAACATTAACACTATGTCTAGATGTTAGAATTACCAGTAATTTTTTTATTTTCTTCTGAGTTCTTTCCTACATATTTCCAATTTTCTACAAAAAAAAAAAAAGAACTGCAGCCAATTAAGCTGTGACATGCCATCACTGATGGTTAGACATTTCCCAATTACAGCAACTTAAAAATGATGACATACATGAGTATTCGATAAATAACCAGGCTTTATATAGTTTGAGGGATTAGTAGTGGTGTAAGAATTAATAAACAGAAACCTCAATTAAAATACAGACCAGAGGGCTTCCCTGGTGGCGCAGTGGTTAAGAATCTGCCTGCCAATGCAGGGTACACAGGTTCAAGCCCTGGTCCGGGAAGATCCCACATGCTGCAGAGCAACTAAGCCCGTGCACCACAACTACTGAGCCTGTGCTCTAGAGCCCGCGAGCCACAACTACTGAGTCTGCGTGTCACAACTACTGAAGCCCGCGTGCCTAGCAACACGCACAGCAACAAAGACCCAAAACAGCCAAAAATAAAAATATATTAATTACTTAATTAAAATTTTAAAAAAACATGATGTCCACATCATGAAATTTAATAGGTTCCATTCTCTACATTTAGTCAGACCCGCCTGCAGACTGACACCTTTTTAAGAGGAACACTAGAAAAATACAGTAACTAGAAACTTTGGGCAAGCTATTTAAATGCTCTGTATATCAACTTCCTCATTTATAAAATAAAGAGAACAGACTAGCTGCTAAAACTTCTTTCAACACTCAATCCTAAGAATCACTACCTTAAACCCTTAAACTTTTCTACACCTAATACACAATGTCTAATTTTTCATTTAACCAGTAAACTAAAGAAAATAATAATGAATTTGAGTATGCAGGCATGTGAGAAGCAGCACAGGGCAGTGGTTAAGAAAACACTCTGGAGTCAGCCTGCCCTGGCTTGATTTCTAGCTCTGCCATTTATATGTGACCTTAGGCATCCATCAAGCCATTTAACTTGTTGATGCATTTCAAAGTAAACTGCAGACATCAGTATATTTCCCCCTAAATGCTTCTGGATCCTTATTACTTCTTAAATTAGTGCTATTTGAGCCCTCTTCCCAGGCCCTAAAAATAACGCCCATTTGGCAGCCCTACTGTGATGCTCCAACATCTGTTACACTCTTAACACCTACTGCTTCTGTTCTCCCAAGTAAAATGGCAAATCCAGGCTGATGATACATCACAAGGCCTACAGTACTTGGCAATTTAATACACTGTACTGTGTAATAATTAAGAATACAGTTTTGGAGGCAAATGCCTGAATATAAATCTGGACTGACACTTCCAAGCATGTGATCTTGCACAGTTTACATAACCTCTTTGTGTCTCCCTTTCCTTATCTATGACAGGCGGTACAACAATAATTACTTATAAGATTGTTGGGAGGATTAAATGAAATACTTAAAGTACAAAGTCTGACACACAGTACGCACTCAATGTTACCTGTAATATTACTATCTATGATAATCATTATTAGATGTTTAATACATAAGGTCCTATAAGAGCAGAGATAACAAAGTTTCCGCGAGGGGGGTAGCAAAGGATGAAGTTCGACAAAGGGGATTATGACCAGAATCTGTGGATTCGGTTTGGCTTTGAAGGGGGGATGGGGTGCAACCATCAAACCTCTAGGATGAAAAAAAAAAACCTCTAGGACGCAAGAATGCAAATAAAACAGTCAAGAACCAGCAACGCACCTCCCCTGCTGTTTCTGCTTTTCGCCTTCTAACTACATTAGGTAGTAGTTATTTCACTTCGTGGCTTAAATCGCTCCTTTGATTTTGTGGCCCCGCTAAACCGGCCTACAAAAATCTTCCGTTACTTACTATTAATTAATACCGTGCAGGAGAGTGGAGATTAGTCCTGGGGAAAGAAACCCAAGCGCCACAGAAGCCGAGCGGGCTGACCGCAGTGTGGGCGCGGAAGCACCACCGTCCGGAGTCGCCTCTAGCGTCGGCCTCCCCACCACAAACACACCCCCACGGCGCGCCCTCCGCCACCAGCCACCCCACGGCCAGCAGCGAAGGCGCCCCTCACACTTGAGACCCCTCCGCGCTCCCAGACCCGCAGGAGGCGGCCACAGGCGCTCCGCCGCCTTCCTTCCCTCCTCCGTCGGAGGCCTACTCCGGCGCCTCTCCCCTCTTTGTCCCACACAAGCCTACAGGCTGTCGCAGCCTCACAAGCCTCCCCTCCAGGGACGCACCAGAGAGGATCCGAAGGACGCTGCGCCACCAGCCAGGAGGAACCGGAGGAGACAGCGCTCCCTCAACGACAGAGCGGCTCAAGGTTCCCGCCTCGGCGCTGCCAATTGCGGACGAGCCCATCGCGCGTGCGCACTACCTTACTTCCGCAGATCCCAGTCCAGCTCGACTCTGATTGGACGACCTTTTCGCATCACTGAGCAAGTGTTTTTGCCTTTCTCCTTGACCTCTGCCAAGTTTGATTCGGGATTATGGTTCAATTAGAAAAGTATTTATTTGCTGCCTACGGTCAGACATGATGTTCATGCTGAGGCTACAGACCACATCCCAGGACAGATGAGGCATATTTCTTAAATCTGAGAACATCTACATGGATATGTTCGTGCAGTTTGATGGTCTGTCTGCATTGTAAAAATATACAAATATAATAGATTTTTACCATATAGCTCCTAAATTATGCCGCATTTTAGGAATGAGGGAATTTCAACGACTTTGTTAATATGTTCCTTTTAGGTACCCAGCTGAAATAAGTGAACTGACGTTTTAAAGTTGGTCCAACACCTTTTAATATGGTGACTAGTTAGAAATACAGAGGTCGTGGGCCCTTTAATGTAAAAGTATCCCCAAACCAGGTCACCGTCTGTTAATATGTAGAAAAATATTCCGGTTTGAACAAAACACTTTAAAACATGTGAATACAATAATTTTCATTATTTAGCATGATTTTCAAAAGACATTAACTCTAAAAATACGTGAAGAATTACAGTATTAAATCTTACCAAATTGTAGTAGAGTAGCTATCTTTTTTATATAATAAATTGTTACAATTTTTTGGACTTTATTTTGGTAAAATCAGGAAGTGGTAGCTGAAGCAGAGTGAGTTCAGGGAGTAGTAGATGAGGTCAAAGAGATAACAAGGAGGGGGAAAATCATGTAGAAACTTGAGGACCATTATAAGAACTCTGGCTTTTATTCTGAAATGGGAGGGTTTTGAGCTGAGTTAGAAGACTATTTACATAATTGAGACAAGAAACAATGGTGGCTTAGCCCAGGTGGCTGCAGCAGAGAGGGTAACATTTGGAGTCAAGATATGTTTTGAAGGTAGAAGCCAGATCAGAGGTAGAGTGTGAGAGAAAAAGAGTAGATAAGAATGACTAAGGTTTTTGGCCTGAGAAACTAGAAACATGGAGTTTCCATTTATTGAGAAAAAGAAAATATCAGAGGAGTAGTTACCATGGAGGGAATGGGTTCCTCATCCCCTTTGTGATGTGGGCCCTTTGGCGTGAGGTGGTTCCTGCTGGGTGCTTACTAGGCAATGGTGGAGATGTCAAGATGCAAATCTGGGGCATCACAGGAGAAGTCTAGGTTGGAAATTTAGAGGAATCAGCATGTATAGGTGCTATTTAAAGCTGTGACCCCAAGAACAAAAAATTTAAAAAACAGACAAATAAAATAAAGCCATGACTCTGAATGAGGACAAGATAGCGAATATAGTTTAGAAAAAAAAAAAAAAAAAATCTTCATCCGGGGGAATTCCCTAGCGGTCCAGTGGTTGGGACTCAGCGCGTTCACTGCCGTGTCCTGGGTTCAAACCCTGTCTGGGGAACTAAGATACCTCAAGCCGTGAGGCGCAGCCAAAAATAAATAAAAATAAATAAAAAATCTTCATCCAGGTAATTCTATGGATACAGATATCTTTGGAAAAAAAACATTTTGGTAAACTTTAGTTCCTTTCCTTCTTTAATCATTAATTAAATACTAAAGTGTTATCACAATTAAATACTTTTTATAAGGACATTATACTGTGTCCTCAGGTTCAGTTAACTTTAGAACTACTGAAAGTAAAAGTTTCTGTAACTTTAAATTCTGAATTAACATTTGTTAATTGGGTTTTGATAATGTTGGCTAATTGATTAACCAACACCAACATCAGAGCTGAATGTTTCTCCTAGGGGGAATGGAGAGGAGAAAAAGAATTTGAATTCCTCCTTTTCGTGAGATTACCCTTCTTTTTTCAGTTGTGTTTATTCCACTTATTTCTTAGCCACTACATTTCATCAATTTTGGACTGCTACTTTTTACTTCAACTGTTCAATAAATATCTGTAATAACATCTCTTATGATTCATACTCTACACACATTCTGAATCCTATTTTTTTAATTTATTTTTTACTGAAGTATAGTTGAATTACAACTATGTGTTAGTTACTGCTGTACAGCAAAGTGACTCAGTTATATTTTTTAAAATAATTTTTCATATTATTTTCCATTATGGTTTATCACCTGAATCCTATTTTATACTTAAGAATATATGAGAAAAGAGGTCCACTGGTAATTTAATTTGTTCATATCACACAGCAAGTTAACGAATAGGAAAGTCAGGACTAGTGCCTAGCCTTTTTCATTCCTAATTTTTATGCTTTTTCATCAAAATGAGTTTTGGAGATACAGTTATTGAACAGCTTTTTAAAATTTCACATGTTTATGGAGCAGCTTTGGATATTTGTTTTACATGACTTTGGCTTACAAGTGAATTCTTTCTGATTCCTTATTTAACTTAAAGGAAACAATGATTCCAGAGGACCCTAAATTGTTCTAGCAGAGCCAGGTGAAATGTTTAGTCAGAGTAAGTAGCAATTGTACTGTTCCAGGTTTACCAGAACATTGAAAAGCTTCATCCCTAAACAACTTAAAGCAGCTGCAGACTTAAGGGGGTCCATTAGGCCTGCTTTAGTTCAAACCTTTACCAAAATACTCCCAAAGCCTCTCTTTAGCAAAGAGAACTTCACTGAGGAATAATATACAGTTTGTCAACACAAATCATTTTTTAAGATTTATTAACTTGAAGGACTTCCCTGGTGGTCCAGTGCCTAAGACTCCATGCTCTCAATGCAGGTGGCCCGGGTTCAATCCCTGGTCAGGGAACTAGATCCCACATGCTGCAACTAAAAGTTCACATGCCACAACTAAGAATTTGCATGCCACAACTGAAGATCCTGTGTGCCACAACTAAGACCCAGCACAGCCAAAAGAATAAATAAATAAATATTAAAAAAAGATTTACTAACTTGAAAATTTTTTAAGAATTTTCTTTGGCTATTTTAGTCTTCTCCTTTGCTTTAAAATGAAAACCTTGCAATTCAGCATTATATTTTTCCAAATTAACACCTCCAAACATTATTCCATTTAAAACCCTTAGGGAGGGCTTCCCTGGTGGCGCAGTGGTTGAGAGTCCGCCTGCCGATGCAGGGGACACGGGTTCGTGCCCCAGTTCAGGAAGATCCCACATACCGCAGAGCGACTGGGCCCATGAGCCATGGCCGCTGAGCCTGCGCGTCCGGAGCCTGTGCCCCGCAACGGGAGAGGCCCCAACAGTGAGAGGCCCGCATATCGCCAAAAAAAAAAAAAACCCTTAGGGAATTCCCTGGTGGTCCAGTGTTTAGGACTTGGTGCTTTCACTGCCGTGGCATGGGGTTCAATCTCTCTGGTCAGGGAACTAAGATCCCGCGTGTGGCTTGGCCAAAAACAAAACAAAACAAAATAAAACAAAACCCCAAGAATACATAATATGATAAACATACTAACCAGAATAGGGTCATTAAAAAACTACACTTCGGGGCTTCCCTGGTGGTGCAGTGGTTGAGAATCTGCCTGCCAATGCAGGGGACACGGGTTCGAGCCCTGGTCTGGGAAGATCCCACATGCCGCGGAGCAACTAGGCCCGTGAGCCGCAACTACTGAGCCTGCGCGTCTGGAGCCTGTGCTCCCCAACAAGAGAGGCCGCCACAGTGAGAGGCCTGCGCACTGCGATGAAGAGTGGCCCCCGCTCGCCGTGACTAGAGAAAGCCCTCGCACAGAAAGTAAGACCCAACACAGCCAAAAATTAAGAAAACAAACAAACAAAAAAAAACTACACTCCGAGGATACTTAGGCAGCATGAAACAATGCAGCATATTTAAGAACATCTTAAATATGAAAGAAGCAGATATAAGAACCTAGAACACAACAATCAGAAATGGAATTTCCAAAGCAGTCGGTAATCACAAAAAGTACAACTAGATTCTGCAGTTACAATCTAGGACAATAAACCCAAAGGCAATCTTTATATGTAAACTATTGGAAAGAGGAGGGCTTTGGCGCACATAGCTTTTAGCAATCTCTTCTTTGTTCCCCACAAATTGAACATATACTTTCTTACTTCTCAATCATGCTACAAATAGCATTATGAATTCTGCGTACCTTCCCACAAATTCACACTCCAATATAATTGCCATGACAAAAGTTATAAAATCTTTCAAATTGCCAAATCTAGGCCATCTTTTCATCTTCACCTTTTGTGATCATTGGAGCATGTGGCACATACTTACCACCCCTAAACCTCAGGTCTCTTCAGCTGTTTCAGTTCTGCTTTACTGACATGCTAACTTATTCCTCAACCTGTTCAAGCAACTGCCCGTCTCTTTTCCCACTAGAAAGTACTTTCAAACCAGTAACTGCTTCGTATAATTTTATGCCATCATGGCCTAATATAATTCTAGAGGTATTAGAGTATCTTAGAAATATCTTTTCTATGTGATCCTTCCATTTCCATTACCACTATCTTAGCTGAGGACATTACTTTTCATCTAGGTCACTGGATCCAAACCTGGCTGATGAATCTCCTGAGAAGTTTTTAAAAATAGATTTGTAGCCCCCGGAACTTGGATTTTTTTAAACTTTTTATTCTATATTGGAGTATAGCTGATTAACAATGTTGTGTTAGTTTCAGGTGTACAGCAAAGTGATTCAGTTATACATACACATGTATCTATTCTTTTTCAAAATCTTTTCCCATTTAGGTTGCTATGTAATTTTGAGCAGAGTTCCCTGTGTTATACAGTGAGCCTTGTTGGTTATCCATTTTAAATATAGCAGTGTGTACATATCAATCCCAAACTCCCTAACTATTCCTCCCACCCCCACCCCCACCCCCATAAGTTCATTCTCTATGCCTCTTTCTGTTTTGTAAATAAGTTCATTTGTATCATTTCTTTTTTGCATATAAGCAATATCATATGATACTGCTCTCTGACTTACTTCACTCAGTATCACAATCTCTAGGGTCCATCCATGTTGCTGAAAATGGCGTTATTTCATTCTTTTAACGGCTGAGTAATATTCCACTGTATATATGTATCACATCTTCTTTATCCATTCCTCTGTCTGGAACCTGAATTTTTAATGACCTCCCCAGATGATTCCTAAATTTGAAATCCATTGATATACAAACTTTGGGGGCCATCAAACTTTAGCACAATCACTTGCAGGACTTGTCAAAGCACACATTGCTAGGCCCCACCTCCAGTTTCTTACGTCTGGGGTGGTGCTTAAGAATATGAACATCTAATAGATTCCCAGCTGATGCTGGGCTGCTGGGCTGAGAACCATTGTTTGAGGATCACTGATTTATCAACAGATCTTTGCTGTAATTGATTAACTGCTCTTCCTGACTCAGTCTCTTCCCTCTCTAATCCGTCCTCCCTGCTGCACCAGAGGAAGAGTCTTTCTAAAGCAGATGATTACGAATTAATTTATGGAAAACGCCTTTTATAGTGACTGGCTAATAGTAGATACTCATAAAAATGTACCAAATTTAAAAATGTCGGGCTTTCCTGGTGGCGCAGTGGTTGAGAGTCCGCCTGCCGATGCAGGGGACACGGGTTCATGCCCCGGTCCGGGAAGATCCCACATGCCACGGAGCAGCTGAGCCCGTGAGCCATGGCCGCTGAGTCTGCACGTCTGGAGCCTGTGCTCCAAAACGGGAGAGGCCACAGCAGTGAGAGGCCCGCGTACTTCAAAAAAAAAAAAGTCATTCAAATTAACAACAACCAAACTTTAGTTACTCCCTATGGCTTATATAGCAAATAATAAGACCTTTAATAATTTTCATAATTTAGGCCTAATCTCCAAGTACACCTTTCCTCCATTTCCTCTACTTGCACCCCTGCATTCTACACTGGCCAAAGTAGACTACTCACTGTTCTCTGCATTTTCATACCGTCTACAACCTTTTATATTTTAAAGTATAAATACTATATTTTAAAAATACTACCACATGCCCCAAAGTATCCTGGAAATTCTTAGAAAGTAGACTATTTTCACTTACAATCTATGTCTTTAAGACCATTATAAAATAGTGCCCCCAAACTAAAAACCTCCCTAAAACAAACACATCTAACTCGTCTGGTAGAGCTATAAATTAGTATAATTCTACTAACTTACATGTTATTTCTCAAGCAGGCATTAATTCCAATGACTTCAGAAATAATTTATCAAGTACGTCATATATGGTATACTTTTTTCCAGGCAAACGTTTGAACGAATATTGCTCTACATATTTTTTTAAAAATCAAATATAGACTTTAATCTCCAAAATTCAGTGAGGTAGGCATAGCAGAGATTTGGCTCCAAAGCACTTCTCTACAGTATCACGTCCTATCACAAACTTACTCGGTAAATTTTACCATCTCAAATGAAAGTAAGTTTTTATAGTAATCAAGTTCCAATTTCTAAAACTGATCTTATCTTCGGGCTGGAACCCTCTGGCCACATTTTGCCCTGCACATTTGCTTGCTCATATCATGTTTTAAATTATTTAATTTCAATTGCCATACTTGAAAACTGATTACACATCAACAATCCAGATTTTTTGCTTCTTTTTAAGAGTCAAAAGCACATCCATTAGGATGGATATTATTAAAATAAAAAGAAAATCAGTGTTGGTGAGGATGCGGAGAAATTAGAATTCTTACTGGTAGAAATGCAAAATGGTGCAGGCACTATGGAAAACAGTATGGCCATTCCTAAAAAACAGGAACTACCATATGATCCAGCATTCCTGTTTCTGTGTATGTTCCCAAAAGAATTCAAAGAATTCCCAAAGAATTCGAAGAGCAGATATTTGTATATCCATGCTCATAACAGCACTATTCATAATAGCCAAAAAGTAGAAGCAACTCAAATGTCTATTGACAGATGAACAAACAAAATGTGGTATATACATACAATGGAATATTATTCAGCCTTATAAGGAAGGAAATTTTGACATGTTACAGAATAGATGAATCTTGAGGACATCATGCTAAATTAAATAAGCCAGTGACAAAAAGGCAAATGCCACTTAAATAAGTTATGTAGTCAAATTCAGAGACAGAAAGTAGAATGGTGGGTGCCAGTGACTGGAGGAAGAGGGGATGGGGAAGTTGTTGCTTAATGGGTATAGTTTCAGATGTGCAAGATGAAAAGGTTCTGGAGGTTGGTTGCACAACAATGTAAATATACTTAACACTACTGAACTGTAGACTAAAAAACGGTTAAGATGGTAAATTTTGTTTTTTTAACCACAAATAAATTTTTTTTAATTTTAAAACTTAAAACATTAAAAACAAATTTTTTTAGAAGATGCATCAGCATTGTATCTGTCAGTTTTCCAACATATCAATCAGCTGAAGCAGAGTAGTTTAACACTGTAAGCCCTCTCCAGGGCCACCAGCTCCAACTCTCCAAGTTTTCTCCCTCATACCAAGGCCAAAGTGTCAACGGCCAACTCTTCCACAGTTTTCACTGCCTATTCTTCACCTGGTTCTCTTCTCTCATTTGTTACTTTCAAGACCATTGCTAGTACTTGAGTTTGCATCCTCTTCTCTGGCTCATGAATTTACAGAATGTTTATAAGATCTTGCTCATTACTTCCCAACCTGTCCTTTGAATTTAAAAATACAAATCACATGCATATTTTTTTCCATCCTAACTACCCTTTATACAAAAACCATTTCAAAGATGTTATTTATGGTCTAACAATATAATTGTAATGTCAAGTCTTTTCTTTTTTTCCTTTGGTTATTTTAAATATACACTTACTTTAAAAACTCCACAATAAAATCAGTTTGAAAGGTACTAGTTGGATTAGTCAAGAACTCCAAGTTGTTCAGTATTCATACACTCACCTACTTTAAAAAAAAACTTGTTTACATGATTGTTTTCTCTATTAGATATGAGCTTCTTGAGGGCAGAAATTGCATCTTATTCATCCTTATATTCCCAAGGCTGTACTACGGTATATGGAACACGATACTTAGAAGACTTACTCTCGTTCCTACATTCTCTGTCTCTGTTTTTGCAATTTCTTTGCACTAAGCAATAAAACTAAACTGGAACTGGTACTGCTTCACACACCCTGATTACTACCATTGCTCTTAAATGAAGCATAGCAATATTTCAGAGCATTTTTTTCTTTGGGACTTCCCTGGTGGCGCAGGGGTTAAGAGTCCGTCTGCCAATGCAGGGGACACGGGTTCAATCCCTGGTCCGGGAAGATCCCACATGCCGCGGAGCAACTAAGCCCGTGCGCCACAACTACTGAGCCTGTGCTCTAGAGCCCGCATGCCGCAACTACTGTAGCCCGTGTGCCTAGAGCCCATACTCCGCAACGAGAAGCCACCGCAATGAGAAGCCCATGCACCGCAACGAAGACTAGCCCCCACTCAATGCAACTAGAGAAAGCCCGTGCACAGCAAGGAAGACCCAACACAGCCAAAAATTAAATAAATAAATAAATAAAAGCAATCATTTAAAAGAAAACAACAAATACAGATCATTCTATCAACTCCTTGTGTTATAGATTAAATGTTTTATTTGCAAAGGTATTCTGAGTTTTACATTAATTTCTAAACACCACTTGAAACTTTTCCTGAAATCTCTTAACGTAAAAAAATTTTGCAAATAATACATATACCTATTCTACCAAAGTACTCATAAAACTGATGTTTATTTTTGAAGGTACGTGGTCTTACATACACATCCCCCAGTACCTATCTGGCTCACTTCTGAAATGACTAAAACAGACTGGTAGGTCTTTGGAACTCCACTTCCATGGAATAAATTAATAGGATCTCTAATACCATTCAACCTAAAAAGTAGCTTCTTAGCTCTCCATGACGCAAAGGAGAAGTAAAGAATTAGGAGCCAGCCAACCTGGTTTTAAATCCTGTTTCTATCGCTTTCGAGTAAAGTTCCTCAACTTTCTCCATCTGTGAAGTTAGGATAATACCTCCTTTGCTGGACTGAGTGATATATGCCTGGTATTAATTTGCTTCTACATTAATAATTTATTACTTCGGCTGGCCTGAATTACTGGGTACTAACCTAATAAACAAGCAGCAACGGCTCTCTGATATTTCTGAGTTTATATTCAACCTAAAGCTTAAAAAAGAAACTCAAGAAACATATCTATATATGGCCATATATTCTTATTAAGAAACATAATTATTTAAACAATTATTTTTACATATATTGTGTCAGACATTAAGGACAAACTTCAAATTCTATCTAGTGTGAAAAATGCATATTTAGAGAAAATGAGCTTATTAGTTTCAGGATTAAAAGGGGTTTAGGTTACCTTGGGTTTTTGAGGCCATTAGTTATGAAAAAATTTCCATTACCTTTCACTTAAATAACAGAATCTTTAGAACTGAGCTTTTCTTCAAGGTTTTCCTAGCAAACAAACTTTCCATTCACTCACAAATAGCTCGACAAAACAGCATTATAAAGGGATGGAATGAGACTCATATACTCCTTTGTTGTTTAAGAAAAGTCTATATTTTCTTTGTTTGTTTGTTTGTTTTTTGCAGTACACGGGCCTCTCACTGTTGTGGCCTCTCCCGTTGCGGAGCACAGGCTCCAGATGCGCAGGCTCAGCGGCCATGGCTCACGGGCCCAGCCGCTCTGCGGCATATGGGATCTTCCCGGACCGGGGCACGAACCCGTGTCCCCTGCATTGGCAGGCGGACTCTCAACCACTGCGCCACCAGGGGAGCCCAGAGAACTCTATATTTTATGCCAGATTATATAGGCTCAGTGTGATATCTCTTGAGGAAAATATGACTATTTTCTCAAAGTATAAACTTCATTTCTGTATATAAAGTACAGATTTTATTAGATGTTTCTGATTTCCAAAATAACAGTATTAGGATATGCCTCATTTTAGGCTTTAAAAAACTGCATAATAAAATAGTGTAAGTAGGTATAAAGCTAAAACACAAAGCACGTATGTATTTCTTTCTAGTGTAAAGGAGAAGAGTGTCATGTTTCTTTCTGAACAGCTAAAAGGTTCCCAAAATTGCACTAGGTCACCCTAGTAAATTAACATGAGTGCCACATGACATTTTAAATTTTTGAGAACACATCTGTTGGACACAACACAAAATGCTAGCTTGAGGTAGTTTACATTTTCAGTGTTAGATAACATTATATTCCTTCCCATGGCAGTGCATCTTTGCAAAACTGGATTTTCAGCAGTTGAAGTAAGTACTACGCAAAAATCACAGTGGAACAGGAATACTGGCAGTGTTCAAGCTGATTCCAAGGTTTGAGAAGTTGTGCAGCAACCACCGTTACTTGTTAAATTCTTATTAAGTTGTTTGCACCTAACTGCTTAATAAATGGAATCATTAGGCATTTCTTTGGGCCTGGTGTATTGTGAAAAAACTATAGAAACAGTAAAGGGCAACATGAGCTGAGAAAGTATTGGGGACGTCTGTGGTATATGCAAGAAATACACTAAAACAAAAACGTTATTTCACTGTTCATTTTACCTAAGAGATTTTCTAAATAGTCATATAAGAAGGGGAAAAAATATATACAAACATACAAAGTTTTGATTTTTATTGAAATCTTGTGTTAGGTATCAAACAAAATTTGCTTTCTTCAGATAAAAATATTCTCTCAGATGTATCCAGATAACTGCTAAGTCTAAATTGGTCCTCCAATGTCTTGTTTTATTTTTACTGTCCTCATGAAATGTTCATATACACTTAGGATGTTCCAAAAAAAATTTTTATCGTGTAAAGGACCGTACATGACGACCTCTACCACTGCCTCCACTAACAAACTTTCCTCTTGAGCCTCCACTGCCGCTATTTGCACTTGCCCAGGAAGGCCCCAGTCCCCCACGACCTCTGGAAGCACGGTCACGAGGACTTGGGCGATAGCCTATAAAAGAAAAGAATATAATTTTTAGTTGCAACATCCTTTCCTTTCCCATGACATAAATACTAATCTATACCACCGAGCTCAAACCAAGACAGGGATTACTGTTTGCTCCTTTAAAACCCAAGTGTAAGTTCTGTGAATGTGTTGAAGACCACTGAGTTGTCCACTTTAAATAGGTAAATTGTCTAAACATAAGAATTACATCTCAAATAAAGCTGTTATTTAAAAAATGTCCATTTGGGACTTCCCTGGTAGTCCAATGGTTAAGAATCCGCGATTTCACTGCAGGGGCACAGGTGTGATCCCTGGTAGGGGAACTAAGATCCCGCATGGTGTGTGGTGCAGCCAAAAAAAACAAAAAATGTGCATTTGAAACCAAAAGCTACATCTGACCAGAATTTTGGACTTGACATAGGAATGTTTTAGGGGGGGAAAAAAGGTTATATGCTTACATACACAAGACAATACTGTAAACAGAAACAGAATACAGTTGACCCTTGAACAACTCAAGGGTTAATCCAAGTATAATTTATAGTTGGCCCTCATATCCAGAGCTTCCTCTGCAACCTCGATTTCAACCAACCATGGATCCTATTTATTGTTAAAAATACCCACATATAAGTGGACAACCCTTGCAGTTCATACCTTCATTGTTCAAGAGTCAACTTATTAAAAAAAAAAAAAAGTCAACTTATATACTCTACAAAGACATCTCGGTTTACTTTGGTCAAAAAGGTACCTTAAGGATTGATTTCCCTTCTTTATTGAACTATTAAAAAACAGCACATCAATATGGAACTACTCATTATACACACATAGTTCAGAATCTAAAATTCTGAGTATTTATACAGAAGCTGGACACTCACTCACAGAAATAAAATTAAATTGACTTTAGAATTATATGTCTACATTCTAAAATATTCTCTCCCAGAATGAGAATATATGACATTCAACAATCTGAAAAGGATTCACCTCCCTCTCTCTCAGAAGTATCAAGTAAGAACAAAGTGTACCTGTAGAACTAAGTGGTCGTAATGGTGGAAGAGGGCCCCTGTTAAAATTGCTCTGGCCTCCACGACTTTCATTGTAAGTTCCTCGAGGAGTATTCTGAGCACTCCAACTGGAACCTCTTGTTCCCTCCCGACGACTGTAGTTTCCTAAACATAGGCAACATGATCAAAATCTACTTCTTCCACAACTTCAACTGGATTAAGGAAGATATGACATGTTTTTCTTAATTTTCAAAAGCAATGGAAGACAAACTATGAAATTTTGTACACGGAATAAAGGTAGAGTGGCAGCATCATATGTAGTCAGAAGCAGAGGCTCTGGAGCCAGACTGCCAGGGTTCAAATACTGGTTCTGCCACTTATATTTTACGTGTCCTGGTCAGCTAACTGACAAGTTTTCTCTTCTATTAAGTGGGGCTACTAAAAGAACCTATCTCATCGGGTTGATAAGAGTATTACATGCAAAGTGTTTAAAACAGTTCCTAACAAAGTTATGGGTTTATTATTAATGTAAACACCTATGCTCTTTTGCTCCCACCCTCTTAACTCAGAAGCATGAAAACATGTCATCAATCCACCAGTAAAATATAATTTCTATAAGTTTATATTTTAGAACTCAGACTCTAAAATCTTGAAAAATTTAAAATAGATTAAATATAACATTAGGAAGCAAGTAGATAAGAGAATCAATGGTGAACTACACAGAACAATCCTAAGGGAACTGTTGATAAATACAACTGTGAAAATTATGTATGGATATTATTCAGAAAGGATAAACACAATTCTCAACGTAAAAAGGAAAATAATTAGCCAATACTTCTTTTAAAATCATTGCTAAATATGCAATTAATCAAAAATTAAATTAAAAAATGATTTTTCCTATACAATAAAGGACTTTGCAAATAGTACCATTGGCCTAGAGCCAGATTAACTCTAGTAACAGAAAAATACTTTATCTGAATTGCTTCTATTCAATATTCTAATATTAGAATAACTCATTAGAAAACATACATAGTTCATTACCTTTTGAAGCAGGTGGTGTAAAAAACCTATTCTGACTGTGAAAAGCACCCCGTCCTCCCCGATTGCCTGAAAATCCACCACGAGAAGAAATCTTCTGAGATACTTTGAGTGGCCGTTTCGGTGGAGGTATTCCATCTTGAGGGACCACTTCTTTACTTTCGGCTGCAACAAAGTCATCCACATGCATAGACGGTGGTCTGCTTGTGTTCTGTTTTCTCTGACGAAAAATATCATGGGGTCGTATACCCTGTCCAAATCCTCCCCTGCCCCTTCCTCTTGGTGGTGGCACAACATGAGCTCGTTTGGCAGGTTCAATGTATTCAGATTTTCCACTATGAAAACAAAAATACTCCATGAAAACTTTCTCCTTTACACATTTCCAGTGAAAATATAAGTCAATCTTTGCAATACTGAAAACTATATATCAATTATTTCTTATCCCAATTTTGTTACTGCAAATATCTCTATGACTTGCCAGGGAAATACAACAAAACTAGCTAAGAATGGTACTCACATTTTATTGATATGACTAATAATTGTTTAAAATAATCCAGTTTGCTCTTTTTCAAACCTTCTGAACTCTCATTAAGTACAACAATATAGTAAGTGTACCAGGTATGTCCTGGCCAAATTACTATCTTTTAAAAAATTCAAGGGCTTCCCTGGTGGCGCAGTGGTTGAGAGTCCACCTGCCGATGCAGGGGACATGGGTTCGTGCCCCGGTCTGGGAAGATCCCACATGCCGCGGAGCGGCTGGGCCCGTGAGCCATGGCCACTGAGCCTGTGCGTCCGGAGCCTATGCTCCGCAACAGGAGAGGCCACAACAGTGAGAGGCCCGCGTACCGCAAAAAAAAAAAAAAAAAATTCAAAACAATATTCATGACTCAAGTATTATGCCAGCTTCCTTTCTCCTTTAATAGTCATGTGTCTATCAAAACATATTAAAATAAATAAGCTTATTTGACCCCAACCAAGATCTTTATTAAAAGAAATTTTACCTTGAAGTTATAAAGGTCTCATGCTTGTGCTTCCCAAGTTTGAACCCTTTAGTAGTCTTGGTTCTTCCTGGAGATGATGGTTCCGACAAAAACGAGCGCTCTAATTCCGAGTGCAAGTCAAAGTCACTACAACATTTTTCAGAGAGCTCAATCAAGTCAACCTTTACCTGCAGTCATAAAAATGAAACAAAACCACAGATATATCTTAAATGTAACTATTAATGTGACATTACATTTTAAATGTACTATTAACATAACATTTGATTACAGGAATTCTTATCTCCTATGAACTATATTTGAGTCTCATAATAAATCAATGATAGGTCCTTCATCGTTTCAAAACCCAACACCATTGGTAGTTTTAAAAAAAATACCTTAGGAATTCAGCTGCTTTCATGTGGGGGTGGGGTGGGTAGCATTACTACTCACAGAAGGGCTATTAGTCTGGGAAACCTCTGCTGTCTGACAAGGATCTCAGTATTTCTCTATATAAAGTAACAATGGAGTATCTCCAGAACTTTTCCAAAATAATCTGAAAATAACATACTCCACAAGCCTTGTATAGTCACTACATATTATAAAAGGATTCTGTGCCACAGATCTCCTAGTTCTATGAATTTAATGAGGTTCCAACCTAAGTCAACTTTCAGAAGAATGAAAATTATGTTTAAGTTTTATTCAAATTAATCAAACCTAAAAGACCAAAAATTTCCCTAAACCCCATAAGGTCATAACCATCATCTCAAGACAGCTGTGATTCAACATAGTTAGAACAAATATTTTCAACCTGTGATGCCAAATATGGTAACCACTAATTACAAGTGCCTACTTAAATTTAAATTAATTAAATCAAAATAAAATTCAATTCCTTAGTCATACTAGCAACATTTCATTGCTCAAAAGTCACATGGGGCTAGTGGCTAACTGGACAGGGCAGATTATAGAACATTTCTCTCACTACAGTTCTAAAGAATCACTGAACAACTTACACTAAAGAAAAAAAATTGTTTAATGCAATTTTAATTCAATTGCATGTGATATCTTAAAGAAGGAAAAGGAGTTCTCAATACACCAAATACACCTTAAATATGAAGCAAATCATTCTTTTAGTTTTATTGTCCATAATGAATACTAGCATTTTTTGGACCAGGGAATATCCAAATATATTTCTTTCTTTGAGTATCCACTCTTCTTCTGGAGTACCCTTCCTCTTGATTTACAAATAAATCTGATGTTATCGAAAAAATATATATTTTTTTTAAATCAAGAAAAAACAATATATGGTACAATAAGATGTGACTGAAATCATCCTCCCTATGAGAATCATTAAACAGACTGCATTAAAATCTTTAACTATACTTTTACCTATTCAGTATTACGTTAAAGAATGTCAATTTGGATTCATACTATATTATTTTAACAAATATATTTTTTACATTTCCCCAAATTAAGAGCAGATACCACAAGAGAACAGATTCCTCCCTTTAAACCCAAATATAGGAATTAATTATAATTTTGTGGGATACTATTCTATACCCTACAAATATAAGAAACCAAAGTGCTTCAGAGTACATACGCAAAAATGTGATTTTCCACTCATTCTCAAATATACAGATCACTAACTAGAAAGAGGCAAAACAGGTAGCATATAAAAACGAAGAGTCCTGGACACCATTAAGTGGGCAACTGACATAAAAATAATGCAGTACTAGTCCCAAGACAGACTTTTAACAGCCATATAATATATAATCTATTTTAGTCCTAACAATATGCAAAGAAACAAAAACATCAACAGAATTTTTTTCTAAATATTTAGTAATAAAATTACTTATACCAAATCCAGATCTGTATCAATCTCTTCAGCCTGAAATGGAGTGAACCACATAGATTTCAACTGATCATCCATGACATCAGCTAGCACATATGCAGTTCTAGAATACAGAAAGTATTTGTTAAAAAGCAGAATTCCAAAACTAAATATTTTAGCTTAACTTCTAAGGAAAACATGTGAACAGCACAATTAAAAATATTACCCTCTAAAAGTATTAGTAAGATTTGTACTTAAAAAGACTCCTTCAAGGGGCTTCCCTGGTGGCGCAGTGGTTGAGAGTCCGCCTGCCGATGCAGGGGACATGGGTTTGTGCCCCGGTCCGGGAAGATCCCACATGCCGCGGAGCGGCTGGGCCCGTGAGCCATGGCCGCTGAGCCTGAGCGTCCGGAGCCTGTGCTCCGCAACGGGAGAGGCCACAACAGTGAGAGGCCCGCGTACCGCGCAAAAAAAAAAAAAAAAAAAAGACTCCTTCAAGAAGCTATTTAAGAATTAAGTATTCTTAAAAACCAGTAACTTGGAAATTAATCCTGTTATGACAAATTTTGATCTTTCAATAAAATAAAACAAAAAGCCAAGTTTATAACACTGTACCAATGTGTAATTTTTCTAAATTTAGAGAATAATTTCATCATATTAAATATTCATTATGCTCTAAAAGGACAGTGCTCCAAAGATCAAGAGGCATATCCTCTAGATCAGGGATCAGTAAACTATGACCCCCATTGAGCCAGCCTGTTTTTGTACAGCCTGCAAGCTAGGAATGGTTTGCACATTTTTAAAGCTTTTTTAAAATAAACAAAAGAAACAAGCAAAAAGCTACAGAAGTATATGCAACAGAGAGACTGAATGTGGCCTGCAAAGTCTAGATTTTTTATTATCTAGCCCTTAGAAAAAAATAAGTTGCTGGCCCTCTCTAGATCCCAGCCATTAAATATACAATATCTATTCAACCACAAAACATTGCTTGTTTTACCTATTGTTAAACAGATTCTGGAGAGATTCTGGAGCTGAAAGTACTGGTTCTACATCCTGGTCACCAAGAGGTAAAGGATCACCCGATGACTCCAGCATCTGCTTAAGTCCAACCACATTGTCCAACAAAGAATCCAGATTGTCATCATCTTTTGAATGCTCCTAGATACAAACAAAAGCAGAATAAGAAGGTGCAGGTAAAACCTGAACATTTATGCCCATCATCTACTGACTCTTTAGTAGAAAAGGTGGTGTTATTTCACTACTAAGAAATTTGGAACACCATCAAGAAATTATCAACTTAACATTAAACATATTAAAATAAAACAAACACCAAAAACGATTGTTGTTACTTCTAAAGAGTGGTAGCAGGGGGCACCCTGCATTCAAACAATAGATAATTCAAAAAGTACTGCCTTCATGTACTCCTTAAAATTCATAATAGTATGGGGACTTCCCTGGTGGCACAGTGGTTAAGAATCCGCCTGCCAATGCAAGGAACACGGATTCAATCCCTGGTCTGGGAAGATCCCACATGCCGTGGAGCAACTAAGCCCACGTGCCACAACTACTGAGCCCATGCGCCGCAACTACTGAAGCCCGCATGCCTAGAGCCCGTGCTCCGCAACAAGAGAAACCACCACAATGAGAAGCCCGCGCACCACAACGGAGAGTAGCCCCCGCTCGCCGCAACTAGAGAAAGCCCGCGCACAGCAACAAAGACCCAATGCAGCCAAAAATAAAACATAACAAAATTTTTTTAAAAATTCATAATAGTATGGAAGACTTCACTCCAAATTATTAATTCAGAGTATAAATACCCGACTGAGAGTTCACTGTTTTAAAAAGTCACTAAGAAAACTTGTACAAGTCAAACTGAGAAGAAAATATGTCTTGGGAATGAGCTCTTCTTATTTTGTTTTGTTTTGTTTTTTTACCAAAACAAGCTTCTCTAGTTCAAGGAACAAATTTTCTGGACTTTCTTCTTTGCTTTGTAGAAGCTGTTTTAACTCTGCAGCATTAATACTCATCGTCCGTGATGGATGAGCTCCCTCTACTTCCATGAGACCACTATCATCTCCACAACATCCCTGTAAATGTCACACACAAGTTAAATTTGAGAGCAGAGAAATTTGCAAAAAATGCTTCCAAACTTACTCAGATATTTAAGACTGCTGCAATCTTCCCCTCAATGTTTTTGTTTTTACATCAGTATGAATGGCTAGTTTTAAGAATTAGTCAGCTCAAAGCTGAAACAAGTTTTCTTTGAGTTAAGACTCACAAAATAAATAGGTAAACACTTGTATTCAAATTACTGGCACCAAGATTTCTCAACAAAAATATCCAATGACAAATACACTGGCACTTGCAGGAAACGTAATACATTAATTGATACTCAAGTTAATAAAATGCCTGCTATAACAGAGAACTAATGAAAGCTGAATTTGTTTTTCTGGAGATAAGGCAAACAACTAAAGAAAACAGTAACTATCATATTTAAGACTATGTGCGGTCATACAGAAAGTTAACATTTTCTGCTTTAAAAAAGTATGCCACATAGGGCTTCCCTGGTGGCGCAGTGGTTGAGAGTCCGCCTGCCGACGCAGGGGACATGGGTTCGTGCCCCGGTCCGGGAGGATCCCACATGCTGTGGAGCGGCTGGGCCCGTGAGCCATGGCCGCTGAGCCTGCGTGTCCGGAGCCTGTGCTCTGCGACGGAAGAGGCCACAACAGTGAGAGGCCCGCTTACCGCAAAAAAAAAGTATGCCACATAATAAAATGAATATGGGAATGGTGAAAAAAATTCACCAGGCAAAACAAATCTCAGTTCATGACAATAAATCCATCCATATTGTCACATATGAAAGAACACTTAAGTAGTTTCAAATCTTCAGAACACGGCCCTGTTTTAAATGGTTCAACATGAATATTGGTCCTACCAATCCAAATGTAAGAGTCAGTATTTTTAAATTAACAGTAACAATTAAAATTTGTTTGTAGCTCCTACCATTTGTCCTGTAACTGGACACATTTCGGTGAAAACTAAATGAAAATTATGCTTCACAGATTCCCACTCAAACTGATACTGTGCTTGAAGCACACTTGTTCCTTTCAGAAAACACTAGACTGAGGAAGTCATTTACATTGTACTATGGAAGAGAACATACAGTTTTAATAAGAAATTAATAAACCATTATGTCTACAAGGGTTTTAACTGCTCTGTTTGGAGGTAGCAATGAAGACTAGGTTGACGATGGTCTAGTTCATGTTTTATTTTTTAAAAATTAAACTAAATGAGTTAAAAGCAATCAAAATGCACTAACAGACTGTGAACAGTTATCTTTAAAGGAACTGTCCCCTACATGTTGTTAAAATGTATGAATTACAGACTAAATTTATTTTATAGAAATAAGTATATTAACCAGAATACAAATTATCAAGGCATCTATCTGACTTCTTTCCTCACTCTTAGTTTTTCATACCACTTTAACCAGAGGTGGGAAGTTCAGTATAGCTGAATCAGAAAGTATTATAATGATTATTATTTTTAAACGTCAGGGAAAACAGAAGAAAATCAGTTTTTTAAAAGAGAGGGGGAAAACTATGAACTAACTAAAATATTTGGAATGATGTAAAATTTTCATCTCTACTATCTTGCTTTTTCATTATTATAAACAAACAGTTTTAAACAACATAAAATGCATTTTAAATTCTATTCTACCTACTTGTTATTAAAAGTAGTCTTAGAAAATCTAAGGTCAAATTTATCACAATTTGATGTTTTCTATATATACATTACTGTGAGAAGTAATAAAAGAATTTTTAAGGAGATTTTTTAAGCTACACAGTTATTTCAGAAAAATGAAAATTCTATCAAATTTGTGATACCATTTCAAATCTCCTTAATCATTTGTCAAACACTTCAACTATTAAATTACACAAGACACTGTACAATTACACTGGGAAAAAGCTAGTAAGACATGGTCTCTGACCTAAGTGACCTAACAGATAGTGGAGTAGGAAATGGTAAATAGGCATATAAATGATCTATAAAAAGAAATCATTCAATAACATGCTGTGAAGTGTACAGAAAGAAAAGTAATATCAAAAGGCTTCACAAATTGGGATGCATTAAAATAGGCACTAAAAATAGGCACTATAAATAGGCATAGTTTGACCAGGGTGGGGGGGGGGTCGGGGGGGGAGAGGGAGAGGGAGAGGGAGAGGGAGAGGGAGAGGGAGAGGGAGAGGGAGAGGGAGAGGGAGAGGGAGAGGGAGAGGGAGAGGGAGAGGGAGAGGGAGAGGGAGAGGGAGAGGGAGAGGGAGAGGGAGAGGGAGAGGGAGAGGGAGAGGGAGAGGGAGAGGGAGAGGGAGAGGGAGAGGGAGAGGGAGAGGGAGAGGGAGAGGGAGAGGGAGAGGGAGAGGGAGAGGGAGAGGGAGAGGGAGAGGGAGAGGGAGAGGGAGAGGGAGAGGGAGAGGGAGAGGGAGAGGGAGAGGGAGAGGGAGAGGGAGAGGGAGAGGGAGAGGGAGAGGGAGAGGGAGAGGGAGAGGGAGAGGGAGAGGGAGAGGGAGAGGGAGAGGGAGAGGGAGAGGGAGAGGGAGAGGGAGAGGGAGAGGGAGAGGGAGAGGGCAACAAACTAAGAGAAGCATGGCCAAGGAGACACATATAGTAGATGAGACTTGTGGATGATGGCTCCCAGTAAGGGAGAAGAAGTGTTTGCAAAGGTAACTTTTTGGCCATACAGTGAATAGTCTTGAATGTCATGCTAAAAAGTTTGGAATTTATTCTACAGATATGAAAAGGTATTGTAGGGTAGAGTGATATGATCCGATGTCTGCTTTAGGAAGTTATGAACTCACACAAAACTATTTATAATGTACCAAAGAAGTAAATGTTTGGAAGGAAACTGGAAAGAAGGCTGATACAGTACTCTGCAAGAAAATATCAATAAACAGCTAAGAGTTATACAAAAACTGAATATAAATTCTGGAGTGGAAAAGTACAATGAGTGAAACAAAAAATTCACTAGAGGGACTTCCCTGGCAGTTCAGTGGTTAAGACTTTGCCTTCCAATGCAGGGGTTGTGGGTTCGATCCCTAGTTAGGGAGCTAAGATCCCACATGCCTCTCAGCCAAACAACCAAAACATAAAACAGAAGCATTATTGTAACAAATTCAATAAAGACTTGAAAAATGGTCCACATCAAAAAAAAATCTTTTAAAAGAAATATTTATTTATTTGGCTGTGTCGAGATCTTTAGCCTGCGGCATGCAAACTCTTAGTTGCAGCATGTGGAATCTAGTTCCCTAACTAGGGATCAGACTCTGGCCCCCTGCATTGGGAGCACAGGGTCTTAGCCACTGGACCACCAGGGAAGTGCCCTCCCCCAAAAAAATCTTTAAAAAAAAAAAAATCCACTAGAGGGGCTCAACAGCAGATTTGAGTGGGCAAAAAAAAAATCAGTGAACTTGAAGAGGGTCAACTAAGATTATCCATTTTAACGAACAGAAAGAAAAAAGAATGAAGAACAAGCATAGCCTCAGAGACTTGTGAGGTACCATCAAGAACACCAACACACACATAATAAAGAGTCTCAGAAGAAGAAAGAAAGAGTCAGGAAAAAATATCTAAAGAAATAATGACTGAAAACTATCCAAATATGATGAAAACATTACACTTTGAAGAGGATCAACAACCTCCAAGTAGAATGAACTCAAAGAGATCCACTCTTAGACACATCATGATCAAACTGTCAAAAGCCAAAAAGAAAAAGAGAGAATCTTGAAAGCAGTAAGAGAGAGGTGACTCAACTAATAAAATATTAACAACTGATTTACTGTCAGAAACTACAGAAGGCAGAATGCAGTAGGAAAACATATTCAAAGTGCTGAAAGAAAAACACTATCAACAAAGAATTCTATAACTGACAAAACTATCCTTCAAAAATGAGGGAGAAATAAAGACGCTCTCAATTCTTTTTTTTAAGTGAGAGAGAATCTGTCACTAGCAAACCTACTCTACAAAAACTACTAAAAGGAGTCCTGCTGGGTGACATGAAAGGATATTAGACAGTAACCTGAACCCACATGAAAAAACAGTATGTCAGTAAAGGTTAGGTAAAAGGCAGTATAAACGTATTTTTGTTTGTAACTCTTTTCTTCTCCTATCTGAATTAAAAGACAACAGAATAAAGCAATAATAATAAAACTGTGAAGATGGACTCACAATGTATAAAAATGTAATTAGTATGATAACAGCACAGGAACAAAGCTATATTGTAGCAGTTTTTGTATACTACTGAAATTATGTTGGGATTAATCAGAAAGAGACTATTAAATTAAGGTGTTAAATGTAGTATCCAGGGCAACCACTAAGAAAATAACTTCTTTAAAAAAGGTAAAAGAGAGAAAAAGGAAATTAAAACAGCACAGTAGAAAGCATCTGTTTAAAGCAAAAAAAAAAAAAAAAAGGAGATAAAGAAAAACAAAAAGATATGTAGGAAGTAAAGAGCAAAACAGCAGACATAAATCCTCCCTGTCAATAATTAAACATTAATGGTTTGAATATACCAATCAAAAGGGAAAAATTGGCAGAATGTAAAAAACAAAACAAAACCTGATCCAACTATGCTGTCCATAAGAGACACACTTTAGATTATAAAATACAAACAGGCTCTACGTAAAAGGGTAGGAAAAAATATACTATACAAACAATAACCAAAATAAAGCTAGAGTGGCTATACCAATAATACAAAATAAAAGTTTAGACAAAAGCTATTACTAGAGACAAAGAAGGACATTTTATAACAACAAAAGGGTTGATCCATCAGGAAGATATAACAATTATGAACATATATGCACCTGACAATAGAGCCCGGAGATGCATGAAACAAAAACTGACAGAAGTAAAAGGAGAAAGAGACAATTCAACAATAGTTGGAGACTTCAGCATCCCACTTTCAGCAGTGGATAGAACAACTAGACAGAAAATCAACAAGGAAGCAGAAGGCTTAAACAACTATAAACCAACACTCGTAACAGACCTGTATAGAACATCTCTCCAAATGGCAGCAGAAGACACCTTCCTCTCAACTGCACATGAAACATTCTCCAGGATAGAAAATACCCCTAGGCTGTAAAAGTAGCCTCAATAAATTTAAATGGATTGAAATCATACAAAGTATGGTCTTTGGCCACAATGGAATAAAACTAGAAGTCAGTTACAGAAGGAAATTTGGGAAATTCACAATTATGTGGAAATTAAACACACTCCTAAATAACCAAGGGGCCAAAGAAGAAGAAAAATTAGAAAATATTTGGATATGAACAAAACCAAAAACATGACATACCAAAGGCAGTGCACAGAGGGAAATTTATAGCTGTAAATACTTATATTAATAATGAAGAAAGATCTCAAATCAATAACCTAACCTTCCAAGTTAAGAAACTAACAAAAGAAAAGTAAATTAACCCCAAAGCAAGTAAAAGGAAGGAAACAATAAAGATTAAAGCAGAAATAAATAAAATAGAGACTAGAAAACAGAAGAAAATCAAAGAAACCAAAATGTGATTATTTAGAAAGATCAACAAAAGTGACAAACCTTCAGCTAGACTAACAAAAGGGGAGAAAAAAGGAGAGAAGACTTAAATTATTAAAATCAAGAATGAAAAAAGCGCCATCATTAACAACCTTACAGACATAAAAAAAGTTTATAAGGAAATATAAACATTTGTGTGCCATCAAGTTAGTAATGTAGTTGAATGAAGAGAAACAAATTCTTAAAAAGACACAAACTACTGAAACTGACTCAAGAAGATACAGAAAATCTGAACAGATTTATAAGTAAAACTATTTAATTAGTATCAAAAACGCTTCCAACAAGGAAAAGCTCAGGTGGCTTTATTGACGAATTCTACCAAATGTTTAAAGAATTAACAACAATCCTTCACAAACTTCCAAAAAATGAAAGAGGAGAGAATACGTCCTAGCTCACTCTATGAGGCCAAAGATATCACAAGAAAGCTACATACCAATATCCCTATTGACTATAGACCCCAAATTCCTCAATAAAGTAAAGCAAACTGAATCTAGCAACATATCAAAAAGATAGTACACAACGAACAAGTGGTATTTATTCCAGCAATACAAGGTCAGTTCAGCATGTAAAAAGCAATCAATGTAAAATATAATACAGAGAAAGACAACATGATCATTTATTTCAATAGACACACAGAAAGTATTTAACAATATCCAACACCCTTTTTCATGATAAGAACACTCAGTGAACTACGAATAGAAGGGAATTTCTTTGACCTGATTAAGGATATCTATGAGTAACCATAGCTAACATTGTATTTAATGGTGGAAGACTGAAAGCCTTCCCCCTAAGATTAGGAACAAGACAAAGATGTCAACTCTTGCTACTTTTATTCAACATGCAATGGAGGTTCTTGAGAGGACAATAAAGCAAGAAAAAGAAATAAAAGGTATCCAAATTGGAAAGGATACCCTCGTATTTACAAAAGTCTAAGGAAACCGCTAAAAACACTTTCAGAACTAATAAACAAGTTCAGCAAGGTTTCAGGACACAATATCAATATACGGAAATCAATTGCATTTCTAAACACTAGCAAAGAACATTCAGAAATGAAATTAAGGAACAATTCCATTTACAACAGCATTTTTTAAATTCCCAATTTAATTAGAGACATAAACTTAACAAAAGAGGTACAAGACTTACACACTGAAAATTACGAAACATCATAGAAATATAGACAACCTAAATAAATGGAAAGCCATGCCATGTCATGAATATGAAAACTTAATAGTACTAAGACAGTTATATTTCCAAAATTGACCTACAGATTCAATACAATCCCTATCAAAATCCCAGCAGTCTCTTTGCAGAAATTGACATAGAGACAGAAAAGGAGATTAGTGGTTGCCAGGAGCTAGGGGAAAGAAGTAATGGAGAGTTTCTGTTAATGGGCACACAGAGCTTCTCTGTGGAGTTATGAAAACATTCTGAAATTAGATAGTGGTGATGGTTGCACAATTCTATGAGTATACGAAACCCCACCAAATTGTTTAAAAGGGTGAATTTTATGGGATGTTATGAAAATGTTATGCAAAAAGGAGCAAAAAGGAGAAACCAAGGTAATAGCAGTGAAATACAAAATAAGGAATGAAGTATGAAAGGTTTTGTGAATGAAACTGACAAGAATGAGCAGTTGCTGAAGATGGTGAACAAAAGGGGAAAGTTAGCCAGTATTCATGGTTTCTAACTTGATGGTCAGGAAAGATCAATGGTATAAAAGCAGGGCACAGAAAAGATGAACCAAGTGTATGGGGAAAGATAACAAATTTGATTTTTGATATTCAGAGATTCTATCCACCAGAACGCAAGGGTAGACGGGAGAGGGAAACACAGAAGATGGAAAAGGAATCGGGCAGGTTATTAAAAGGGGTAAGATGTACCTCATAGATAGAAAGGAAGTGATACAGGGGTACATTTTCCTCTGATTAAGGAAGAATACAACAGAGTAGAAAGAACAGGGAAAGAATCTAAGGGAGAGGGAAAGAATTTAGAAATTAAACAGGGTGGTACTGACCTTCTCAATGAAGGAAGTAAGAAAAGCAAATTTATTGATGAGGGATGAATAAAAGCATTAATCAGCAGTCCTGAGGGCCCAGAAGAACCTGGACAGCATGAATGAACACTGGTTAGTGGTTTCTGATTAGAAACTGTTTAACTGATGACACGTTTAAGAAAACTGTCCTGCAACAGGCATGGGTCACGCTCTCACTTGCTCTCTTTCTGCCACCATCTTGGTTCCACGTTCCCCGCACAAAATGCCTGGTGAAGCCACAGAAACCGTCCCTGCTACAGAGCAGGAGTTGCCACAGTCCCAGGGTGAGACAGGGTCTCGAACAGAATCTGACAGTGATGAATCAGTACCAGAGCTTGAGGAACAGGATTCTACACAGGCAACCACACAACAAGCCCAGCTGGCAGCAGCAGCTGAAATCAATGAAGAACCAGTCAGTAAAGCAAAACAGAGCCAGAATGAAAAGAAGGCACAGAAGGATATGTCCAAACTGGATCTTCGACAGGTTACAGGGGTTACTAGAGTCACTATCCGGAAATCTAAGAATATCCTTTTTGTCATCACAAAACCAGAAGTATACAAGAGCCTAGCTTCAGATACCTACATAGTTTTGGGGGAAGCCAAGATCAAGGATTTATCTCAGCAAGCACAGTTAGCAGCTGCTGAGAAATTCAAAGTTCAAGGTGAAGCTGTCTCAAACATTCAAGAAAACACACAGACTCCAACTGTACAAGAGGAGGAGAGTGAAGAGGAAGAGACTGATGAAACAGGTGCGGAAGTTAAGGACACAGAATTGGTCATGTCACAAGCAAATGTGTCAAGAGCAAAGGCAGTCTGAGCCCTGAAGAACAACAGTAATGATATTGTAAATGCTATTACGAAATTAACAATGTAACCATCTGAAAAGAGGGCCTTTTTTGGTGTTTCAAAAGAGTAACTGCAGCTGGGTTAGAAATCTGTACTGTTTTTATCATTAACAAAGTTATGGCTTCTTGTTGGATAAAAAAAGAAAAAAAATCTGTCAAACTGATATTAACAACATGTCACTTAGCATCTGGTAAAACTAATAAGTGGTCTTCCATCAAGTAAGACACTAAAATCTCTTTAGAGTAGGTAGCTACAGTCCTACTGTTAAATATACCAATCTTTCAGAATCAAAGCATCTGGTAAGTTTAATCACTTTAATAAACTACATATGACACAGAACAAATAATAATTTGCCAATAAAACTGGCACAACAATAACTACAAACACAACAGGCAGCCAAGAAGGGCTTACTGGAGGAAATATTCTCAGTATAAATTGTATGCCTAAGGGAAATATACTAAACAGTAAATTTAATTTTTTCTTATGAAATCATCACATACATTTATTTTGTTAATACTGTACTATACAGGTCCTCGATAACTCTTTCTAAACAGAAATCTTAAATATGAGCTGCACTTCTTAAATCAATGTTGACAGAATATCAAACCCATAGGATGTTAACAGCCATACACATACACACACACAGACGCACAAGTATTCTGCAGGCAATACATTTGGACAAAACTGGATTAAATTGCAGTAAAGCAAGTTTCTATTCATCCAGGGCCTTTTAGAGCTTTTAATATACTAATGTGCAGTTGAGCTCCATCTGGGAGACATTCCCAAACTTATTTGACACTTTTTAAAGGCAGGCCTATTAGTGGCTTCTAGAATTGTGTCCACAATATATACCACAATTTTGATAAATACTAATGAGAGAAATTTTTAATTAGATTTTAACAATAAGATTTTAAAGCTGGGGAAATAATCTTTAATTCGCATCTATGATGGATCCAAAATATTCCAGTATAATAAGCTTTACATTCACCCCAAAAATCACAACATCCAAAACAGAGCCAGTAAATGTACAATTAAGTGACACTAAGTAAATATTTGATTAAGAGACTGATAAAATTTGACTATTCTGACTGACTCTAGCAAGGTAACTCAATGTAAAGAATGAGGTAAAAAAATGAATGCACTATAGGTAGTATTTTTCTCTCTTTTAAGAAAATGTAAATCATAGAGTATTCACAAATTAATAATGATGCCTAATAAATTAGAGTTCAATAAATTCTACTCTTAAACATCTACTTTTTTGATAAATCAAAACCCCGTACTTATAGTGGGGTGAGGACACAGAAAAAAACAGTACTGTTAGTTCCAAATTCCAAAAAACGTTATTCCAAGATATTTTTGAACCCAAGCGATTTTTTTAACATATGTAAAAGTTTATAAATATAAGAAATACCAAATACATATATATACTTACCATTGTATCAGAATTAAGAATTTGTCTCATAAATTCCAAAAATGAAGATGCAAGTTCACCCGTGTCTTTACTAAATGTGCTGACCACTCGTTTCAGTAAACTATGCAGAGCATTACTGTTTTTCCTTAAAGAACTGTGAATAAAGAAAATAGGCAATTTCTTAAAATTTGAGCATATAAATCTAGTATAAGAAATGAACTATCTCAGGACTTCCCTGGTGGTGCAGTGGTTAAGAATCCACCTGCCAGTGCAGGGAATGCGGATTTGAGCCCTGGTCTGGGAAGATCCCACATGCCGTCGAGCAGCTGAGCCCGTGTGCCACAACTACTGAGTCTGCACTCTAGAGTCCGTGACCCACAACTACTGAGCCCATGTGCCACAACTACTGAAGCCCACACACCTAGGGCCCATGCTCTGCAACAAGAGAAGCCACCACAATGAGAAGCTCGTGCACTGCAACAAAGAGTAGCCACCACTTGCCGCAACTAGAGAAAGTCCGCGCACAGCAACAAAGACCCAACACAGCCAAAAATAAACAATAAATAAATTAATTTAAAAAAATGAACTATATCAGTTCAGACAGCCTAAAATTTAGTAAAATTAAAATTTTACATTTCAAAAAATGTAAAAAACTACTTTGGTGTTACCTGTCACACAAACCATTTAACAAAGCATTTTTTATAGTTGATATCTCCTTTTAAAGATAAACTTCAAAAACACTGAAAGAAAAAAATTTCCCCCAATAATAACGCTATAAAACTTAGCAAAATAAACTTGCAGGTTCCCTTTTTTACACTTTTTATAACCTGAGGATTTCTCTAACGTGAGGTTATAGCTGTCTCAAAAGCCTGACCAGAAAGCCTAACTTATGTAACTACAAAGAATGATTAACTTTATGACATTGTAATTTGACAGAAAGAAATTGAGGGTACAGAGTAGGCATCAGCAAACTTTTTATGTAAAGAGCCTGATGATAAATATTCTAGGCTTTATGGGGTTATACACAACTCAATCTGTTTCTCTCTATACAAAACATCAGTCTCAGTCACAACTACTCAACTGCTGATACAGTGGGAAAGCAGCTGCAGACAACATATAAATACTGGCTATGTTCCAAGAAAGGCTGGATTTGGCCTGTGGCCCACAATTTACCAACCCCTAATATAAAGAGATTTCAGCATAAGAAACAATCACGATATGTATTCAAAATCATGACAATATACAGCCCTGCTAAAATTATTCTATGCATTTACACAGTTCATAGTTGATCAAAAGAAAATTTCAAGATTTGGGTAAAGCAATACAAAAGAGAGAAAGAAGACTCGTGCTCTTGAGAACTTTATAAAATAATAAAATGGACAAGGCACAACGAACAGGAATGATATTAAATACAGAGATAATACAATTAATGGAAAAAGTAAAGGTTCAAAATTGGACTATACCAATTACTAGCCTCTACTTATAACCTTAAGGAAGTGAACCTTACTTATACAGTCTATCAAAAACTGGGGTCCACTACACACCTTTTAGAATGTCTACAAAAAAAAAAAACTAGCAATATCAAAATCTGGCATTTTGCTGGTAAACTTGTAGAGAAGTTGTCTATAAAAGGGTAGCACACTGGACTGCTGGGGTGATGGAGATAGCTCTGCATGGAAATGAGATGCTAGACACATGACTCTACTCATTTGTCAAAATCCACAGAACCGTGTATTATAAAACATAGGTGAGGTTACAAAGAAAGGGGGAAAGCTAGAATCAACCTTCTGATATTGTATTAGAATCAAAGTATCTGTATGGACTCATTTAAAAAAATACATACATACAGGGACTTCCCTGGTGGTCCAGTGGCTAAGATTCCATGCTCCCAATGCAGGGGGCCCAGGTTCGATCCCTGGTCAGGGAACTAGATCCCACACACCGCAAATAAGAGTTCACATGCCGCAACTAAAGACCCCGAATCCCGCAACTAGACTCCACGTGCCTCAACTAAAAGATTCCACATGCCGCAACTAAAGATCCCGCAACTAAAGATGCTGCAACTAAGATCCAGCGCAGGCAGGCAGGCAGAAAGACAGACAGACAGACAGACAGACAGATAGATAAATGGAAAGATATTTTTTTAAGTACATACATAAAATAAGTAGATGAAAAAATAAACGTAGATTTGTGTATATGCATGATTTAGGACACATATATTTCCCAGCTCTAGCCAATAAGAAGAACCAAAATCAGTAACATAAGTTGAACAACAAAATAAATAACAATAGTGTTCAATTATTATACAAGAAAAAAAAGTCCATGAATCCATATTGATATACCCAAATAAGTAAAAAATTAGGGAAAAGTTCTTTCTTACAGAAGGACAATTAAATGAGAAAGGAATGAGAAAAATAGGAAATCACTATTAGAACACCACAGTAATAACTGCCACATGCCAAGATTCACTGATGGACAGTAAAATGAGTGGACGAAAGTTCTAAGTAGAAATAGGACATTTACATAGTCTCAAAGTATATTCTTCAAAACGTTTAGTACTTAAAAACGGAAAATTAGTTAAGTTTGCTGTGCAGAATCCTGGCAGACAGCACCTCAGTCAGTGACCGAGGTTAATATCATCACTAATACATTATGTATTTCCTGATATGATGTACTCAGAAAGGTACACTGCCTCTGTAGTATCCTTCTCAATAAAGCATAATCTCAATCTAATTATGAGAAAACATAAGACAAAACTAAATTGAGGGACATTATACAAATGCTCTCCAAAAATGTCAAGGTCATGAAAAATGAGGATACAGGAGACAAAGGATACATTAAAACTAAAAGCAAGGTAGGATCCTATCTTGGATCCTGAAACAGAAAAAGAACATTACTACAAAAACTGGTAAAACCTAAATAAATTCTGTATTTTAGTTAATAGTATTATGCCAAGCTTAGTTTCTTAGTTTTGGTAAATATTCAATGGCTATATAAGACATCAACACAAGGGTAAGCTGGATGAAGGGTATATCTGAACTCTGTACTATTATTTTTGTAATTCTTCTTAAAGTCTAATATTATCTCAAAAAATTTTTTTCTTGAGTGGGGCCTGCTTCAGGACTAGATGAAAAGTATATAGTGATCTGTTTATTTAAAAAGCCAGATCATACTACACCTCTGCTCAAAACCTTACAATGGCCCTTATAAGTAAACCTAGAGGCCCTTGATGATCTGCCCTCCCCACACCTACCCATTACTTCTCTGACCCTAGGCCCTATCATTTTTCTCCTTGCTTACTCACTTTAGGAGCAACCACCATGGCCTCAAGGCTTTTTCTCAGACAAGTTAGGCATGCTATTTGCAATGGCTCTCCCCCAGGATATTAACGTTTCACTCACCTCCCTCAGTTCTTTGTTCAAGGGCTACCTTCTCTGTGAGGGCTTCCTTGATCACCTCCCCATACTTCATTTAAATGACAACTCTCACCCTCACTTTGGCACTCACTATCCCTCTGCCCTACTTTATGTTTTTCTGTAACATACTATGTATTTTATTTACATGTTTAGCATCTGTCTACCTCTAACAGAATGAAAGCATCAAGAAGACAGGGCTTTTTTTTTTTTTAATTAAATCCCCAGCACCTAGAACAGTGTCTGGCCCAGAGAAGAGGGCATTCAATAAATATTTGTGGACAAAATGACTTGTATTCCTTCATAATGTCTACTATGAACCAGGTTTCTAGGTGCTGGTGGGAGTACAGTCAAGCAAATAGTCCCTGTCCTTGTGCAGCTTACATTCTAGTGAGGGAGACAACCAAATAAGCAATAAGTCTATATAATGTAATGTCAAACAGTATAAATACAGTGAAAAATATAAAGGGGAATAAGGAATGGGGACACAAAGAATAGGCTATTTTAGACAGGCATTTAGACAGGAAATATATTGATACAGATACCTGAGTGAAGTGAGGAAATAAGTCCTATAAGAATCTAGGGGAAAAGCATTTAGGAAAAAAAAAAGTCTGGAGGTAGGAATGAGCCTGACAGGGAGCAAAACTGAGGATGAAAGAGCTATGAGATAAGTCAAAGAGATAAGCAAGGGTCAGACTGTATAGAGGCTTAAAGATCATTATAGAGTTTGAATTTTATTTGCAGTGCAACAAGAAGCCATCAGAAGGATTTAAGCAAAACAGTGACACATATCTTGTTTTAAGTTTAAAAAGATCAGTCTGAGTGCTAAGAAAATGTATTTTAGGGGGACAATAGTTGAAGTAAGAAGAGAAGATTGGAGGCTACTGCAATGGGTCATGAAAGAAAAGAGTGGACCGGATAGGGGTGGTAACTATGGAGGTGGAGAAGGGTCATCAGATTCAGGAGGTATTCTGGAAACATAATGAACTGGACTTACTGATGGACTGGATGTAGGGAGTGAGGAAAAGAGAAGAATCAAGAATCTTGAAGTTTAACATTTACCAGGACAAGCACGACAGAAACATGTTTGAAGCAAGAATATCAAGAGCTCTGCTTTAGCTCAGTTTGGATGCCCATTAGATAGCCAAGTAGAGATGTCAAACAGATACATGGGTTACTTGGAGCTTAGCAGAAAGATCAGAACTAAAGAAAGAAAAGGGAATAGGTTATGATGACTTACATGAATCTAGCAGAGCCAACGACATCACATATCGTGCTATGGCAGAGGTATGCAAAGGGTATTTGTGAAAGCACCTAACCCAGCTAGGAATGGAGGAATCAAGGAAAGCTTTTTGGTTTTCTTGTATGTGTAATGTATGAGTCTTAAGGGATATAGAGTAAATATCCAGGCAATAGGAAAAAGGACATTCAAGAAGTAAAATTTAAAGACTTTGGTGAGAGATTGGGAGGTGGTGGGGGGGAGAACTTGGATGTTCAGCAGTTGCCATCAACTGAGAGAGAATACAAGAGAACAGACAGACTAAGCAGGTGGAAAAGGTAGCAGCCAGCACCAAGCACAGTAGCTGGAACATAAGTTTTCAACCAATGTTATAAGAATTAATGAGACGTACAAATACATGTTTCCTAATCCTTTCTATCTCGTATTTCTACATACTTCTACAAATTCCAAGGAAAACTATGTAGTAGCCACTATCTCCCTAGTGAAGAAAAAGATGAGGGCATGGAGAGAGAGATGGGAGCAGAAATTACACTTGAGAGACTGAGCACCATGAGATTTACATCATTTCAAACAAATTTCATCTCAGCCATTCCTCTAGAGAAAAAACACAGAATCAGCACTTTCAGCTTTAGGGTCCATAATATCACACTACCGTCATCTTTGAAGAACTACAAGTGAATGTACCAACAAAACAAATATCTTAGAGCATGAATTAATGACCCTGGAACAATAAGATTTCCTTGTTAAATACTGCAAGATGCCTGCATTAATATGTCTATCTATTCAATTTATATTTTTAATCCTAAAGATTTTATTATTAGCACTTTTCATTGCTAATGAATCTTTTCCATAAACACGAAATTTCTCTACATGAAAGAAATCATACCTTCAACCTTCTACAACAGCTATGAATTAATAAATATGGGGGGATTTAAATACAAGAGTATATTAAATTAGATAAAGCATTACCTTTTTAAATGAAATAATCCATAATCATGCTCTGCAAGAAACATCATTGTTCTGACACATGTCAGTAAACAGCTGTAACTACTCTCAGAGTTGGCTAGCACAGCCAGGAGACAGTCACAGATTGAGGCCATCAATTCTTTGTTTGGTAGAGAATTGGAGAGCTGCTCCAGTTCAGAAATAGAACCTTCAGAAGAGTTTGGCAAAATTAGTGCAATGTCCTGTGAGGGAGGAGGGGAGTTGGGAAAAAACAATTTTTTTAAATGATTGTCACTATCACTTAGCGTTTTTATTTCTGAAATACACAGCAATTAGTAATTATCAAAAAACTATGGTTACTGTCCCATCCCAAACATAGATTCAAACACATTAAGAACAAAGGAGTTGTTTTGTCCTTCTATAAAGGTTAATACAAGGATACACACCTAAAGAAATAAAGACAAATATGTTGTTTCACAGTATTTTACTTTATGAGACCAACGCCTTACCACTTGGCAACTGTGCCTGACTCACAGTATTCTTATTTTAAAAGAACATCTCTCTGAAAAATTGTTCCTTCTGGATTACACTGAGTGTAATTTCTATCTTCAGATGGTTAGGTTAGTACTTTTGGTACTAAAAGATTTTAAATTACTGTATTATTCATTCATTTGAATATTTTTTAATTTATAAAGAAAGCATCAGAGAAATAAATTTTAATAAATCTATCCATATTTGAATTAAAAACAACACAAAAAGAAATGGATGGAGCAAAAAAAACATTTAGGCGCAGTCTTCCAATATTTTCCTGTAGTTTTTATATACGTTTAAAATTCAAGTTTTTCAATGTCAACAAGTTTACCTAAAAATAACTAAAAACTCACACTACTCTTTTTATAGAAGTAAAGCAGACATTACAGAAACATTTTTAAGTATGTGTTATCGCCTTTAATCACCTCAACACACTGGAAGCAAGTATTCAACTTGGGTTAGAACTATAAAACAAAGCTTGAATAGAACGGAAATATAATAAGGTGAGGCCAGCCAATAAAGAGGTTTAAGTGATCAGGGCAGCTAGGATGCTAAAGTGTAACTCATCACAGTCATACAACCCAACGTGAACTACATTAACAAACACCAGTTGACTGCACATTCTGAGGTATAAAGACTTAAAATAAGCCTTTTTACCTGGTCCAAAACTGTTTTCTACCAGATCCCCTTTTTGTGAAAACAAGTCACACCAAAAATGTTCCTTCTTGAGTGTTAAATGTAACCAAACTGGGTTTTGGTTAGCTAGAAAAAGGTAATCTTCCATGATGGGATCCTATTAAAAATATTCTGCCTGGAAAAATCATATTTGATTGATTTAGATAGTAGGAGCATTCTGACAAGCTAAAATGCCATTAGGCATAGAAATCTCCAAATATCGCAGTAACAATGGGCTCTAAAAGTTAAAACAATTCTCATTAATTCATGGAACTATAAACTGGAAGTCAATAATATAAACAGCAGGAAGAAATATGACTACTTTTAGTCAACGTCTTTATAGATGTTTATAGCACAGTAGTCTGAAACACACTAAAATGTAGTAGCCTGTGACGCCTTCAAAAGTTGTCCAGGGACTTCCCTGGCGGTCCAGTGGTTAAGACTCCATGCTTCCAATGCAGGGGGCGCGGGTTTGATCCCTGGTCAGGGAACTAAGATCCCACATGCCGTGGGGCACAGCCAAAAAAGATTTTTTAAAAAATTGTCCAAACAAGAAACCATGGTATTAATTCAACCAATCACAAAACTATAATATTCAAGAGTGAATTGGTGTATAATATAATTAGAAGGAAAATGAACATACTAGACATAACCAACCCCAAAGAATACAATGGTACGTAAAGTAAATATCCAAAGACAGTGTCTCATAAAGAAAATGAAAAAAGCTATTCAGAGAAACCTGTGAAGTACAAAGTCAAAGAAAGTTATATAGCACCAAATCATTTTATTGTTGGCTCACTGGTCAAATTTATCTCCCTAAACAACAGTAAGAGTAATGAAACAGATGCGATCTCTTTGTTAACAGCCAAGATTTACATCAAAGAGAAGCTTTTAAGAAACACATACACACAAAAAAAATTTATAAAAATAACTATAAATACCTGATCACAGAGAGACTGCAAAATGGATGTGATAAATTCAACACACTGTTGGCGAATAACACTGTCTCCAGGAGACCGCACCAAAGCCAACAGATCCTGGAATATCTCTGCATATCTTTCATCACCTTTAATAGTTCCATTAATTAGATGCAAAATAGCTAATTTACAAGCTTTTTGTGAAGCCAGAGCATCAAGAAGAGCAAGCAACCTGGTGGTTTGGCTAGTATACTGTTTTTCTTTATCTTCTGAAGTGCTGAAATAAAATCAACACATTTAGTGAACAAAATTCTTGATTTTAAGGCATTACTTAATAATTTGTTTTTCAACACATATCAACTTACACAAATCTTATATAAAACATTTCATTCCTTGGGTATCACAACTTCTCTGGCATTTTACAATTACTATAAAATTTTGTAAATTCAGGTTTTTAATAATGTATTTTCTTAAATCAGAGTACTTCATAGCTCACCTTTCAAACACCCCAATCTTGAAACACGTCAAGATATCTTGCACATGAAATAATGACATAAAGTTTCCTAATTAAAATTAATCTATATTCATGTGTCTGTGTGTTTGTATATATGTATATGTGTATATTTATATGTACACATATTATCTGAGCACACTAAACCCTGGTTTCCAAATCTAAGTTAAAAAAAATGAATCTGTGTCAAAAATAACTTGAGGAAAAAAATTTTTAATGCAAAATCAAAATACCTTTGCAAGTCTTCTACAATCAAATCCAACACAGTTCTCATAATCAGAAGTGCAGTTGGTGAGGCAAGGTCACACAATTGAACACAAATACGCCGTAACATATGTTGAATGGGCTGGCAGGTTGTGCCAGAGAAAGAGCGAACTATTTCTTGGAGCAACTTTGCTTGAACATGAAGGTGCATGCTCCACAATTTTCGGGTGTTGAGTGCCACTGATATATCATGTGACTCAATAACCTGTTAAAAAAGTATAATGTGTACGTAGATTTTTAAAAATATTTATTTATAGTCACAAAAACTGTTCAGGAAGAACTGTTATGAAAAGAACATCTTTACTGCATGCTTAAAACATTTAATTTTCTGTTATACAATTAAACATTTGCTTGAATTCAATGCATCTAAAAAAATCTTATTGTTCTCAGGTTAGCAGTCAGTAGAGCAGAGTCCATTGGTGAAGCAACCTAGTTAATGGCAAATTCTAACACATGATAAAGGTGGGGGAAAAGGATTTAAAAATAACAAAAGTACAAGTACACATAACAGCATAATAAAATTCACATTAACAAAAATTTATTTAAAATGTTACTCCCGTATTTCCTTAATGACCAACTTGCTTCAGTTTTATCTCACCCTCATCCAGTTATTTTATGTCTTTCTTAGGGGAAGGAGATGAGGGTTTGTTTTTTTTAAACAAAATCACTGGCTTTTTAAAAAGTGTTATTGCAGTCATTTATAAGATGCATGTTATATGGAAGTGATACCTGAGTTGTTTGCATGGGCAATGGTAGAGGCAGCAGCTCTGAAAGGAGTATGAGTCCAGAAAAAAATCCTTCAGGAACCTTCAAGATCGAAGAAAGAACTTCTTTTAACATTAAAGACCAAGTATTGTTGGCCAGAGTCTCTTCTGAGATTGTGAGCTTTTCATTAACTCCTTGTGTAAAAGTCAGTAATATATCAATGATATCATTCTGAATTTTCTGTTCATCACTATCCAAACGACCTGAGAGAGGGATAGAGCACAGGAGCATGTGTAAAGTCACAAGTGCTGAAGGGACACGCATGTCCTTAAACTCAAAGGATCCACCTCTCAGGAGTTCCGTTAACATAGTTTTAAGAAGAGTAAGTGTGCAGCGAGCCATTGAAATAGTAGTAACTCTGTGAAGGGTAGTCCCCATGTTGACATGGAGTCTCCAAGGCTGAGTCAGAATACTGTTCAATTTTTGCAGCACCCGAATAAAGGTGTCCATTCCTTCAGCAGAAAAAAGCTGAATGACAGCAAGATTCCATTTCAGGTCTTTCTGTTGACCTTTATATAAATAAGGGAGAAAAAAAAAAACTCTAATTACTTACATATTAATCATTGGTTAAGATTTTGAATATTTTATTTAATAAATGATATTTATACTAGGCCTAAAAAATAGTAGTTTTTAAGTACAGTAGCCACATTACCTTCAACAGGAGGTGGTGGACATGCCACATTACAGAGAACACGCAAGGCAGTAGTAAGGCCAACTCCTTCTGGGGTCATCAAGTTATCAATATTCTTCAAAAATAAAAATGAATAGAAAGTTTAATTTCTCGGTACCTATCAGGCCCAGAGAAGGTATTAGTTAAAAATATGAGTTTCAAGTTAAGTACTTACATCATTTTAAACTTCTTAACTAAATTTAAAACATGAATAAGCCTAATGAAGTTTATAAAGGTTATATAATCTTTGGCATATGTTGTACCATATATGACATTTTGAACATAAAATGAGTAATTGCAAACACAAGTATATTAAAAAGTACTGACTAAAACAAAGGCTACATACAGATTATGTATGAAACTCTCTGGATTAAGAATTTAAAATAGCTCCTTTTTGGATACTCTTACTATACATCCTCTTTCCCAAAAAGGAAGAAACGACTGATTTTACAAAGCCCTGTGGGTACTAAAGCTCTTTGAAAATTGAGGAAGCATGATGGAATGTTTTAACACTACATAACATACATTTTGAAAAATGCAGATACCACAAGAATCTAGTTATGATGGCCATTTGGGGCATGGCTAGAGGAAAAAGAAATACAGTTGCCTATGTCCTTAGCACCTGCCCACGCTATGCTTCCTGGCAACAAATAGTTGTTTAAGTTGCTTTATTTTTGTAGTTTCCAAGGAGCAGCATATAGATGGTTAAAAAAAACTTAAAAGAAATAGCACTTTAAAATGTTACTAATTCAGCTTCTAAACCTCAGAGGAGAAACCTAAAAATAAGAAAATCCTTTTCCTCACATGTTTCCCACCTTAGGTTATCTTTTCCTCTAATTTCTTCCTTGCTGTCTTTCAATAATTCACAAATTACATATGGCAGCAGGGAACCACAGAGTGAAGTTTCAGTCTTAGATCAACTGTCTTTAGTACATCTTACAATGAGAGTCATTTATAATAACCATAATTAATGGGACAAGGATTTACACAAAAATTAAAACTCTTAATTACAGTATGTATTCAAATTTCTACTACTGAACTTTTTACTGGTTAAGTACTTTAAGTGAAACCATCTGATATTTATTGGATACTTTATATATTCTCCTAACCATGCACAAGTACCCTAAATACCTGACCATCTAAATTTACAGGACACTACTGTACTTCTGCTTAAAAAAAGACCGAACATAATGAAAAACTCTAGATATCATTTGAGGCATAAAGAACAGAAGAATATGATGGCATTATAGGAGGAAAAAGTACTCTTAGGGGAGATGGAGGAAAAATGAGAAGGGAGACAAGTTAGTGAAGAAAAATCTGAAGCAGATAAAACCGAAATAGCTCTTTGTTGGTGGGTCAAAACAGCAAAAGATTAGATAATATACATACATTACTTCAATAACACACTGCAGCTCCAAGACCAAGGTGGTTTACACACACAGACACACAGACACATACACAACACATATAGCTCATCTGTTAAATGAAAAAGGAGATAATTCAAGGTCCATTCTGCCCTGCTAGTTTAAAACTTTTTATGCATCTATGGGCACGTTTAGCCCTTCTTCCTATGATACACATTGGATCAGCTAAGGAGCAAAGAAAACTTTTCAAACTTCCAAAACTAACAATGCAATGATTTTAATGAATTTTTTCATTATGAATTACTTGAAGTGTATATGCATTTTTCAACTGTAATATTATGAATTATGTGATTTTCAACTCTCATTAATTACTTCAATTGCAGATTTAACCATCCCAAATTAACAGAACTAGTCCCCATTGCAATTATCTGGAACTGACTCTACCAATTTTCAAATACAAATTTTGAGGGAAATTCTTTTCCACTAAAGTTTAACTATAATTATATGTTACATTATCATAGCATTTAACTTTAAAACACTTTTGTAAATGTCATCAAAATGGTAGGTGATAATATTCCTATTTGAGAGGGAAAAAAGTAGGACAGAAGCTGGTGATAGAAAGCAATAAAGTTGTGTGCATCTGTGTTCATTATACACACAATTACATACCCATCTATTCCCAGTACCAGTCTATACCCACAAGACGAGTAAATCAATCAAGTACACTTAACTGCATTACCTATACAAGTGTTTTAAAACAGTATTACTATATACTACCACACAGTTCTATAAAATCAAGGCACTTTTAAGTTTTACTTACCTGTTTAACATATTCAATTAGGTTTGGGATGCAGTTAATCTCAAATCTAAGGTTTTTCAGAGGTTCAAGCCACTTGCCAAGTTCTTAAAAACAAAAACAGTAATTCATAATATAATATTTTAAAATAAAAGCCTTTAAAACAAGGGAAGTAAAGGTATTCTTTTCCTGAGAAAAACCATGGTTTTAGATTATCAGATCCATGTTCATTTCAATAAACTAAATTTTATACAGGAATGAACTTATGTCTAATTATTTAAACAAGCTTTAAAATGAAATGTAATGTCCTACTATACTGGCTTAGAAATAAAACAACCCAATCCAAAAATGCGCAGGAGACCTAAATAGACATTTCTCCAAAGAAGATACACAGATTGCCAACAAACACATGAAAGGATGCTCAACATCACTAATCAGTAGAGAAATGCAAATCAAAACTACAATGAGGTATCACCTCACACCAGTCAGAATGGCCATCATCAAAAAACCTACAAACAATAAATGCTGGAGAGGGTGTGGAGAAAAGGGAATCCTCTTGCACTGTTGGTGGGAATGTAAACTGATACAGCCACTATAGAGAACAGTATGGACGTTCCTTAAAAACCTAAAAACAGAACTACCATATGACCCAGCAATCCCACTACTGGGCATATACCCTGAGAAAACCATAATTCAAAGAGTCATGTACCAAAATGTTCATTGCAGCTCTACTTACAACAGCCAGGATATGGAAGCAACCTAACTGTCCATTGACAGATGAATGGGTAAGGAAGATGTGGCACGTTTATACAATGGAATATTACTCAACCATAAAAAGAAACGAAATTGAGTTATTTGTAGTGAGGTGGATGGACCTACAGTCTGTCATACAGAGTGAAGTCAGTCAGAAAGAGAAAAACAAATACTGTATGCTAACACATATATATGGAATCTAAAAAAAAAAAAATGGTCATGAAGAACCTGGGGCAAGACGGGAATAAAGACACAGACTTACTAGAGAATGGACTTGATGATACAGGGAGGGGGAAGGGTAAGCTGGGACAAAGTGAGAGAGTGGCATGGACATATATACACTACCAAACGTAAAACAGATAGCTAGTGGGAAGCAGCCGCATAGCACAGGGAGATGAGCTCAGTGCTTTGTGACCACCTAGAGGGGTGGGATAGGGAGGGTGAGGGAGGGAGACGCAAGAGGGAAGAGATATGGGGACATATGTATATGTATAACTGATTCACTTTGTTATAAAGCAGAAACTAACAAACCATTGTAAAGCAATTATACTCCAATAAAGATGTTAAAAAATATATATATATATATATTAAAAAAAAGAGGTTACCACCCTTAGATTTTTGGTTTCTGAAAACTTAAAACATTTACATGGTTACATCTAACTATACTGAATATTTCTGCAGCAATCAACTTACAACATTAAAAAAGAATTATAAAATTGACTGCTCATAAACCAATATAATAACATAATGTTTATTCACCTAATGCTGCCACTGATTCCCACACCCCCAAAAAAGCATACACAAAATGTATTCATTTCTAACAGGATCAAACCCATGGGGGGACATATGCCGAGTGCCTTTTCCCTTATCATGAATTTTAAATTTTATCAATTTCTTAATTTGCCTTTACGAAGTTAAAAGTAATCACTATCACCCCAAAACTAATAACAGCAAGCTTTGTTTATAAAAGAAACACATGAAATATACCATTTACTGCAACCGAACTCAAAACTCTCCTAGAAGCTATGCCGTAAAACCTATACTTTATCACCAAAAATGTTTTTAGAAAACCATTCTCATGTAATAAGTTCTAGACACTTTATAGGAATGAATGAAGGGAAGTGCAAATAGTAGTCACCCTTCCTTGGTACTACAATCCTGAGGATTACAACTGTTTACATCTGAGTATTTTCCTACGCATTTTTAAATTAACTCTTTCATATATGTAGAATATATAGTGTTCAAATGAAAGATATAAGGAATAATAAAACAAATACTAGTGTACCCATCACACAGAAAATGTAGTAAGGCATTAATACTACCTTTGAAGACGCTGCATACCCTCCTTTTATAAAGGCATACTTCAGGGGGAAAAAAATCTATTTTCAATATAGAAAATTGAGTGCAGTACCCAACTTTTACTGGTGGTATCGCACATAAAATTTAGGATTAAAAAGAAAAGAGGCCTGGGACTTCCCTGGCGGTCCAGGGCCAGTGGTTAAAACTCTGCACTTCCACCGCAGGGGGAACGGGTTTGATCCCTGGTTGGGGAACTAAGATCCCACATGCCATGCAGTGCAGCCAAAACAAAAAAAAAAAGAAAGAAAAGAGGCCACATGCTATCATAACATTTACTCAATGTTATCAAATTTTCTACTTGGCAAGGTCAGAAAGCCAAGAACCAAAATAAAATAATAAAAACTTGTAATTAGATACCTTAAACTTTTCAAGACTGCCCACATAATAAGGTTTGCCATAAACTTCATTCAACATACATTTAGAAAATAATGTTCATATTCATCATTCTTCACTTGAGAATAGCACGTGTTAACCACAGATGGATTTCTAAGTTGTACTTACAACAGTGTTGTACTTAGAAATACATATATAGAAAACACACACACATGCAAACTATAAACAAAACTGAACTTCTGAGTTCATCTTTAATTCTACTTTGATTAGGAACTTCAACCACCCAGAAATTTCCATGGCTTTTCAGAAAAAGGTACTTTGAACAATTTCCTAAAAATCTTTTTAAGAACACCATATAAAATACCTCCATAAAAGGTATCTTAACTTTCAGAAAGTTAAAAACAGGGTATTACCAGGTATATTATCAAAACATGATAAAGTACTAACTACAGATATTCAAAGGCTTTTTTTCTTCACATATCATAAATGCTTAAAATAACTTCAAGTACCATACCTTGCAATTTAGCATTATTTTCATCTGCTTTACAAAGCTTCAAGAGAGATGCTGCATGCTGTTCTAGCATTTGGACATCACTGGAAGACTGAACCACCACCAAAATAAGTATGCATGCATAATTATAAGCTACTGACTTCTTAGACTTGGAATCACTGAAACAAAATAAGGTTTTAAAGTTTTTGATATGAAAATAAATTTTTAGGAACAATTTTTAACATTGTTTTCTACTTGGTTTTAAAGGGATCAAGGAATTTCACAATGAAACATGACTGACTTCCTGAAAACAGGAAATCGCACTTTAAAGTTTCACCTTCAATTCACCTGAAACCACTACTTAAAAGTATGTAATAACGAAGCACATGCATCAAAATGGAAAGTGAAATTCTATTAAGAAATAAGATCAGAACAATGAAATATTAATAAGTGTACTTCATTAGCAATGAAAGATTAGGAAGTACACTTCATTGGTCTCCTTTAAAATGGTTGTTCACTCTGGATAAATAGGAACAAGTGTGATGAATCAACCTACCACCATGATTATTCAGACTTCCACTACAGAACTGTTAATATACAGCTAGGCATAGAAGTCACTGTTGTTTGCCTTTTACAGGTGCCCCCAAAAAATCCATCACTCAAGGAGTCATATCAAGACCCCGATGCAAAGGATGCCACTGCTTTGCATGGCATGAACCAGGAAGAACATGTTTCTCTTCTCATACACTAAAACCCTCTGCCCTATAGGGCAAGTTCTTGAAAACTACTGTCATTCTCAATCCCCCTCATCCAGTCAAAACACTTCTGAAATCCGAGCACCATGAATAGCTTAGAAGGTATTAGCTTAGAATACCTTAGAATAGCTTAGAATAGCTTAGAAGGGCAAAAGACAGCAAGATAGCCCTCATGACTCTTATGGTATACGTATGTTCCTGTACCTTAGGATTCCCCTCCACAAAAATTAGCAGTACTACAGCTGCAATCTTTGTTAACACCGTGGGGAAACTGGAAGAAGCTGCTATTTCATTTCTTTACAGCCACAACTTAGAGATTTCACCATTCTAAACCTTAATTAAGAAGTTATGTGTTATGTCAAAAAATTATAGTTTTTATTTTCAAAACACATTCTTTCAAGAAACTACCCCATTAGTGATGTGGTTTTCCAATAAAATAGAAAATTTAAGGATTAAGCATAAAATTACCCTAAGGCTTCTTTGGAATAGTACTCCATTAGAGTAATAAGACTTTGGAGATTTTTCTCAAGACTGAAAACATGGCCAACAGCTGATCTTCCCACAGGATTAAAAGTAATCAAGTAAAGATTGTGAAGAGTTCCCAAGAGATCTGAATGGTCAGTTTCTTCACTGGCTGTACAACGCTGAAAATGGCTGAACAGTTCTGTAATACACTGCAAAGTCTGTGTTGAGTCCTGTAGCCACAAGGCAAATGCATCATCAATAACACCATCAGATTGGAGACCTTCTTCTTCATCTTGATCATAAAGGTGACACAGAGCTCGGATCAACAAATTTGTTGCTTCATATTCTGACATAAAAAAAAGAAGACCCTTTTGTGACTGTGCAAGAAACTTTAAAACATCTTTTGTGGCTTGCAGCACACCGGGGTGTGCACTTGTTACTGGAATTGACAAAAGCAAGGTAACCAACTCCAAGAAGTGATGACTGTGAAGATACCTGTAGAAGAAGTAATAAAATATATGTTAAGTCAGTGTAAAACATTCTTCATTTATTCAATATTCATTAGACAGGAGAGAGGTAAAAAATTTAATGGCAATAATCCTTATCTTCAGCAATATACTGCTTTAACTAAAATAGTACTGTAAGTAGCAAGCCTTCTATCCATTAGGCCAAACAAAAGTGAAAATTCTGTAAGGCTTTTTCCTAGCATTCAAAGGATGTTTAATAAGTAACTGTGACAAGTTTTCTCTTTCCAGAATCAACCATGACTTTAAAATCTGGGACTTCCTTCCAGGCCACTTATCAAATGCTCCTTCCTTTTAACCATGGTCCTACTCGACCCATGGCATATCAGTATATCTGAATTAGTATATCTAGGGAGAATATAGTACATATACCATAAAAAACTTATAGTATATTCAGATTTACTATAGGTAGTATATCTGAATTAGTACCTCTAGGGGGAAAAAACCTCAAATTATCAATTTTCAGTATTTAATACAATAGACTCTTTTATCAAATCCAAGAACCATTTTTTTAGTACCCATAGTTTTAGTAGAAAAAGTCTGAATTTACCTAACACCCCTAAATAGACCCAACTGCTACTGACAGAGTACTTTCACTGTCCTAAAAATACTCTGTGCTCCATCTATTCATCCCTCCCTCCCTCCCAATCCCTGGCAGTCACTGTCTCCACAGTTTTGCCTTTTCCAGAATGTCATATAGTTGTAATCACATAGCATAAAATTGCCTCTTCAATCAATTTCTGCTGAAACTCAGGCTTCTGTCATGATAAAAACACCTCCACTAACTTCTTACCACAAAGGTGAACATTATTATGCTCTAAGAGCATCCTTAACCACCTCATGGAACGTTCAGAAAATAGTTAACATGGCAGGCCTCAGAATGTTTATTCTTAGAAAGCCCTGCTTGCAAGGTTGGCCCTTGGCTGGCCTCTGGGGACTTGGATTTTGGGAGGGTTTCCGCCCATCAACTGGTAAGAATACTCAATGCACCTAAACTGTTTATGCAAATAATATGGTTTACGCTGAACACCTGCTTTCCTTTTGGGAGTCTGGAATTCTGATACATGCTAGGTACTGGGTGCCTACATGGCTATCCCCCAATAATAAGCTTGGATGCTGAGATTCCAATGAGCTTGCTCAGTACGCAACATTTCACACATGTCACAATTTGTTGTTGGAGGACTTAAGCGGGTCCTTTGTGTCTAAATGAGGAAAGGACTCTGGAAGTTTATGACTCGTTTCCCCAGGCTTCATCCCATGTACCCCTTCTCTTTGCTGATCATGTTTTGTATCCTTTTGATATAATAAATCGTGGTCGTGATTACAACACAGTCCTGTGACTCCGTCTAGCAAATCTCGGGGGTTATCTTGAAGACCCCAACATGGTATATTAATGAACCTTGCCGTCACTTCAAACTAATCCTTCCAAAATGTAATTATTTCTTTCAAAATTCACTCTCCCTCCTAATTTACCAGTTTCTGTCCATAAAACCACAGTTCCAATAGTTACCTTGGCTAGAAACATCAAAGCTCCTTCTTACTTTCTCTTACTAGGTTCAGTTGCCAAGTCCTAGTAATGCTTTTTCACAAACTCTCAACAGTAGCACAATATCTGTCTTCCCATTTTCTGTAAATGCCACTATATCAGGCCAAGTACTTAGCACAACACCTACCACCTAGAATCTTCAGACAGGCTTATCTACCTAATAACTCCAATTTCTCTTCCATTGCAATACATCTTGTAACTATAATATAATCTTAGAACACTACTTTGATCATACCAGATCTGCTACTCCAAAATATTCGAGATCTTCCCACATTCTAAAAACAAAATCCCTGGGAATTCCCTGGCAGTCCAGTGGTTAGGACTCACTGCTCTCACTGCCAGGGGCCCGGGTTTGATCCCTGGTCAGGGAACTAAGATCCCACAATCTATGCAGTGCAGCCAAAACAAAAACAAAAACAAAAATCCCAATTCCTTAGTGCACAGCATTCAAAGCCGTTTATTTCCTAAAGTCTGATACCCAAACATACCTCCTCCAATTATGGGGGAAAAACAAGACTTAGCAGGCCATTAATTACTCGTTTCCCCTCACTGACTATTTGAGAGCTTCACCCTTTTCTTATACTCAGTCACCCTCAGTGCATGACTTCAATTCCTACTTTATCAAAAATAGGATCAACGGGCTTCCCTGGTGGCACAGTGGTTGAGAGTCCGCCTGCCGATGCAGGGGACACGGGTTCGTGCCCCGGTCCAGGAAGATCCCACGTGCCGCGGAGCGGCTGGGCCCGTGAGCCATGGCTGCTGAGCCTGCGCATCCAGAGCCTGTGCTCTGCGACGGGAGAGGCCACAACAGTGAGAGGCCCTCGTACCGCAAAAAAAAAAAAAAATAGGATCAGTGAGAAGTGCCTTGTCTCCTCTACTGTCTCCACACTACAAAGATACCTGTATTTGTATACATATAAGGTTTCCTTTCTCTTGTTCAAAGCCAAACTCCTACTTTGTACTCTTGACCTCATCTCCTACCAGACCTTGCTTTAACAATTATCATCTTACACTCCTGTAAGAACTCAAACTAAGGCAAGATCTGATAGTTTCAGCTAAAAACAGGAATGGATAGGTACAGATTTTAGAATGGACAAGTACTGATTTTCTGTTAATGCACTATGTTCCAAAGCAAGGCAAAAAATAATCACAGAAATAAGGAATAAAATAATAAAAATGCAACTTTTGCATTTAGTTGAAAAATTATTTACAGGCAAAATGCCAAAAAGGAAACTCTCAAAAATTAAAACAAAATTTTAAAAATCTACCGTGGGTACCTAATAATGGCAAAACTGTACCAATAGATAACTAGAGAGTTAGATGGCAGAAACAAATGGCAATTAAACCTTTAATATATCTTTAACCAGGACTGTAAAATTAATTTAGTAAAGTATCAGTTTAATCTACAATGTATTACAGTGATAAGGTACAAAAAGGTTTACACTGAAAAGCTCTTTCCTTCCTGTTCCATCCTCTTTGTACCACCTTCCCAGAAGCCACTCAGCGGTTTCTCATTTATTCTTGCTCACAGACATGCTTATATAAGCACTGTTGTTGATTATTACTATCTTTAACTTAAGTTGCTACTACAACTTTAAGTATTAACTAAATATAGCTCACCCACAGTAACATATTTCTCAGTTCCACTTATTTTAAAATATCAAGTATCCTTGACCTACAGACAGAGTAAAAAAAAAAAAAAAGAAACCAACCACATAAAACTGCCTCTAATGACTGGTAAAATATATTTCCCAAAGCCAAAAATGTCTTACCTAAAGAGAACAGGGTATGGATCATCCCTCTCTGGTGGTCCAGTAATACGTGCCATTGTTGGGAAAGACTTAACAGGAGGTTGGATCATTGTATGAGGTGCAGTTTCCATTAAATGAAAAACTTCCTCTAAGAGGTTAATAAGCTTTTCTATTTCCCCTTCACTTATATTTGAGGATTCCAAAAGATCCATATCCATTGAAGCCTCTACCTCATTTTCATATTCTGGGTTTGTTCTCTCAAGTCCAGTGTCTGTATCATGATCAGCTTCACTGTGGTTAGGAACAGAAGAAGTCTTCTCTGCTAAATGGTCACCAAGTCTTTTAATCTCTGACAAAATTTCATAGAAATGGCATTTCTGAAGAATAGCTGAACCAGCAGTGACAACCCTCACAGTCTGATCTAAAAGTATGAGCTCCAGCAGTTTTTGATAGCCACTTTTTTCACTCTGCCTACTTCTTAAAAATGCTTCCATTCCTTCTGTCATACTAATGACACTGTCCAAAGCTTTAAATGCATTTAACTTAAGGGAAGATGAGACATGATCAGCAAACAGGAGCTCAAATAATCCACTGATCACTCCTGCTTGTAGCAGTCCCATGACTCCTTGGGCCCCACATTCTGCCAGTGAGGACACTAATTTGGTCCCAGCTTTGAGCTGTCGGACATTTAAGGCAATGGGTTGGCGAAGGGCTACTTGTAAATTTAAAGCTTGCATGGTCCAGTCTATCAACTGGCCAAGGGCGTCTTGTTTTGTGTTTTTCAATTGCAAATAACTTAATCCTTTTATTATTAAACTTGGAATTTCTTCTAAAGCTGTTACCCATTTTGCACCTCTATCTTCTTGATACAAATCCAACAGTTCAGTTAACTTCACTGAGGCTTCTACTGCCCCTGAATTTTCTTTATCTGGACCTTGATCCTTCATTCTACTGATTTCAATTTCAAACGTAGTCTTGTATGGACAGCTGAAGTATAAGAGTGGTACAAGCTCCCTGTCATATGGATCATACGTCATAGGAGGAACTGAAGCTAAGTCTTCAGCAGTGTATTCAACATCAAAGTTTGGATACTTAAATGTTTCACGTTCCAAGTCAGCAATTCCATCTTCATCACTGGAAATTTGTTCATAACCATCATCCCCTGAAAATCAGTTTGAATAATATTTAGTTGTTACATCATTGTTGTTTAATGCAGACCAATCTGGTTTGTCAAAAAAATCATTTAATAGTGTGGCAAAAAATAAAAATTAATGATTTCCTCAACAAAATTAATTTCTGCCCCAACATCTTATCAACAATTACTAACATTATATAGTTTCTAATAGAATAATTATGGAGAAACTTCATAAGCGAAGTTTTCTATTATATCTGTTCAGCTTTACAACTAACTCTGCTACAGATCTTTTCCTCACAAAATTAAATTAGAAATGCCTCAAAAAACAAACCAAAAATACCTCTTTCAGGAGGAAAGAAATTAAGCTTGCACTCATAAGACAGTATTTTTAAGATGGAAAAAATAAATTGATGGGCCAAAATTATTAAATTAACTAAGAATTAGTACCATAAATACCAAGCTACATCAAATATTTCCAGAAAAAGCATTCTATGTTCTTTTTATAACATGAATTTCATATTCCTTCACTTTCACTTCTCTGTATTTACCTGTCACACAGTTTCCCCAGTTCTGTATTATGTTTTTAGGGAAAATCTGTTCATATGAAGTGCTCAGCTTTGCCAAAACAAAGAGTTTTCATATTATGACACATGCAGCTTTTTCCTCTATTTATTAATACAGGACTAGAAGTAATACAGGACCAGAGATGGAAAACTTGTTGGTTTTACTTTTTAACACTACTATTACCTGGCCGTGGTAAAACAGAGATGTGCAATTACAGCCTACAGTATTCCTCAAGTAACAGCCCTCTTTTGACATTCTTTAGCTCAAAACAATTTAGCCATAGCAATACACTCATATTTGAAAAGGAAGGGCCTATAGAGACTTGACTCTGGAATAACCACCAGATATCTTCTGGTAAAAATCAAATTAACCAGCCTCATTCTCTCACCTTCTCTATTAAAATGTCCTCTGATTAACAAAGCCTGCATGAAATCTAACTACTACTTGCCAGTCAAACACAATAAATCTAAAAAGGATTTTGTGGTAATCTGGAAATGGGGTAAGCTAAAAAGATTATCACTCAATAACCCAATTATTTATATTTTGTAAAAGGGCCACTGTGATACTAGAATGGTCCTCTCTCTCACGTAGAATGATGCTCACCTGTACTATCTTATAAAAGAAAAAGGCAGATAATCTGTCATTTTACATAAATACTTTAACACTACATTCCATTTATTGGAGAAATTAAGAGCCAATTAGCTTAAGTATCTCTTTTTGCTTTCAAAGGAAAAATAAAGCCTAACTAAAGGACTGCATAATGCTGCCATATGTCCCTGTGTAATTGAGATTTTTCCTTCTGAATTTCTAAAAATAATGTAGCATTTTGCCAAAATATCTAAGTGGCAGACATCTTTAGCAATTCCACCCAGCTTAAAACACCACTCCTTTACTCTCAAAACAGATCACCAAATCCCTAATCACCATGTATTTGCTGCATATCCCTGCTTCCCTGGACAAAGCTGATGGTATCAAGGGGCAGCGATACCATAGCAAGCCAAAGAGACTCTCTCTCCCAGAAAACTGGATCTGGATCTGAGACACAGCCAGGTAGTTTAGACTGGCTGGTTAAAGAGAGGAGATTAAAGATGTGGGGTGAATAGAGATATAACAATTAGTTAACAGAATATAAATTAGAAACACAAAACAAAGAAGAGACGGAAATCCCAGCTCTAGTCAAGTCTTAAGGCCCAGCTACAATCTGACTCAGGTTTCTTGAAAGCCATTTATCTCTGCTACAAATTCTTCTGCATTACTAAAAGCTACATCAAGCTAGTTTCTAGCACTTAAAACCAGAAGTCCTAGCTAATTTAACCCACCTTCACCTTCTTCATCTTCTTCACCTTCTTCCTCTTCATCTTCCTCTTCCTCCTCAGGGATACTATCTACTGTATGGCGATCATCCTCATCCTCATCCTCTTCTTCCTCGACATCCACATCATCTTCATCATCTTCTCCTTCTTCTTGTTGTTCCTCTTCTACTTCTCCTTCATCAGAATATTGACCTTCCTGAGGAACAGAATTCCGATCAGGAGAAATGGGCTCAAAGTAATCTTCTCTATGAGGAGCATCCTCTTCCTTGTCACCAGACACTGAAAAATTGAGGTTTAAGGCACAGATTATTTTAACTGTTTAAATAACATGAGGCAGAAGGATTGGATACTGCAACTACTTAATGACATTTTGGATGATTTAGCTCATAATTAATAAAGTATGCTTTATTAATTATTAATAAATATTAATAGTATTAAATAAACATACTTTAAACAAAGTATTAAATAAACACAGCTCATAATTAATAAAGTATGCTATGTTATGTTCTAATACAATAATCCTCTTCTTTTTTAGCTATTAAGTAACTATACAGATTTTTATCTCTTCCAATACCTACTGTTTATTTTCACTGGTGCTGTTCTGTACATACCACTATAGCACATTAACATTTTATTTTCAAAGTAATGTTGCTTCAGCTTCGAATTAATTAACTGATTTTTTTTTCTTTTAACAAATTCACTTGCCAACAAAAAAACACAAGAAAACACTGCGCAGAATGGGGGCAGAGGATATTCATCAAGATTTGATTACCAGCATCTAATTTTTTTTCTTTAATCAAAAAGTACTATTAACATTAATCAAGAGGGGGAAAATAAACTATCACTGATATATTTCTACCTGGCAATGGCATGGGATCATCCTCATCATCATCAGGTGGAGGGGGTCCTGGTGGAGTTCTTGGTCCCCTTGGCTGTGGTCTTGGAGGGCTTCCATTAAACTGATCTTCTTTCTCCCCATCAGCTAATTTTATTAGAAAAAGAAAAAGAACTTTCAAATGAATAAGTATAGTGAAATAAATGCATGACAAAAATGCTATTCATCATTTGAGTTTTCATCTTCAGAATTTATTAACTTTTTCCTTCTTGACGTGTAACAGAAATTTTGCTAATTAGTTTATAATGGGAAAGTTAGAATTTTTGATGTCCCATATACCAAAATATAATGTATGTAACTCTTGGGCATTATCCCAGAAAAATGGAGACTTATTTTCCTGCAGGAAGATGTACATGAATGCTCATAATAGCTTTATTTGCAAAAGTCAAAAACTGGAAACTACCTAAATGTCCTTCAATGATTGAAGTTAAATAAATTATGATACATCCACACTATGTATTACTACTCAGCAACAATAAAGAATGATCTAATACACACAGAAAGTAGATAAACTTCAAAGAAATTATGCTGAATGAAAATAGCCTATCTCAAAAAGATCCCAACTTCATGATTCCATTTTGTAACATTCATGAAATAATATAATTACAGAGACAGAGAATAGATTAGTGATTGCCAAAAGTTAGGGACAGGTGGGATGGGTTTGCCTGTAAAGGCATAACACCAGGGAATACTGTGATAGTACAATCAAGTCTCTTAATTTTGGTGGTGGTTATACAAAGCTAGACATGACATAAAATTACACACACACACACGTATACATGTATAACTGGTGAAAGGTGAACAAGCTCTACAGATTGTAACAAGGCCAATTTTATTTTGATATTGTACTAGAGTTGTAAAAGATGTTAACTAGGGGAATCTGGGGATGAGTACACAGGACTTCCCTATACATTTCTTTGCAACTTCCTATAAATCTATAATGATTTCAAAATAAAAAGTTAAAAACATACACACATACATATATATGTGTATGTATATGCAATATATGAGCTTAAGTGCCCATTTTAAAACAAGTCAGCGAGAGTGAAGTCAGACAGAGAAAGACAAATATCATATGATATTGCTTATATGTGGAATCTAAATAAAATGGTACAAATGAACTTATTTACAAAACAGAAATAGAGTCACAGATATAGAAAACAAACTTATGGTTACCAGGGGGGAAAGGGGGTAGGGGATAAACTGGGAGATTGGGATTGACATATGCACACTACTAAATATAAAACAGATAACTTATAAGGACCTACTGTACAGCACAGGGAACACTACTCAATACCCTATACTCTATAATAGGGAAAAGAATCTAAAAAAGAGTGGATATATGTGCACGTATGACTGATTCACTTTGCTGTATACCTGAAACTAACACAACATTGTAAATAAAAATTATACTCCAATAAAAGTTTTTTTAGAAGTCAGTAAATTTTTTATCCACTTGTTTTTTTATTTTTTTATTGAAGCATAGTTGATTTACAATATTGTATCAATTTCTGCTGTATAGCAAAGTGACTCAGTTATACACATATATATTTGTTTTTATATTCTTTTCCATTATGGTTTATCCCATATTGAATATAGTTCCTTGTGCTATACAGTAGAACCTTGTTGTGTATCCATTCTATATGTAAAACTTTGCATCTACTAAGCCCAAACTCCCCATCCACCCCTCACCAACCTTGCCTCCCTCCTGGCAACCACAAATCTGTCCTCTATGTCTGTGAGTCTGCTTCTGCTTTGTAGATAGGTTCATTTGTGCCATATTTTGATTCCACATATGAGTGCTATCACAACGGTATTTGTCTTTCTCTTTCTGACAAGTCAATATATTTAACAAAAGTTTAGAGTAACTACTTACCTATGTCAGATGCTGTGATAAGGCTACAGACAATAGGAAAGATCAATGAAACTACAAGCTTAGAAAAGATAAAATTAACAAACCTTTAGCTAGACTCACCGAGAAAAAAAGAGGACTCAAAATCAGAAATGAAAGAGGAGATACTACAACTGATACCACCAAAATACAAAGGATCACACCAAGCTACTATGAACAATTACACACCAACATATTGGACAACCTAGAAGAAATGGATACAGCCCTAGAAACATACAACCTACCAAGACTGAATCATGATTAAATAGACTATCTGAATAGACCAATTACTGTAAGGAGATTGAATCAGTAATCAAAAACCTCCCAAAAACAAAAGTCCAGGACGATACATCTTTACTGCTGAATTCTACCAAATATTCCAAGAAAAATTAATACCAGTCTTTCTCAAAGTCTTCCAAAGTCGTTTACAAGGCCAGCATTACCCTAATACCAAAACTAGACAAGGATGCCTCAAGAAAAGAAAGTTACAGGCCAATATCTCTGATGAACATACATGCAAAAATCCTCAACAAAATATTAGCAAGCCGAATTCTATAATACATTAAAAGGATCATACATCATGATCAAGTGGAATGTATTCCAGGGATGCAAGGGTGGCTCTGCATCTGCACATTAGTCAATGTGATACATTAACAAAATGAAGGCTAAAAATCATATGATCATCTCGACAGATACAGTAAAATCATTTTTCAAAATTCAAATTCATTTATGATAAACACTCTCAACAAAACAGGTATAGAGGGAATGTACCACACCATAACAGGCCATATGTGACAAGCCCATAGCTTTAACATCATTCTCAATGGTAAAAAGCTGAAAGCTTTTCCTCTAAGATCAAGAACAGAACAAGGATACCCACCTCTTGCCACTTTTATTCAACACAGTGTTGGAAGTCCTAGCCAGTGCAGTTAGGCAAGAAAAAGAAATAGAAGGCATCCAAATTGGAAAGGAAGAAGTAAAACTGTCGCTCTTTGCAGATAACCTGATACAGGTACATCCTGCTTTTTGGAAGTTCATTTTATGCCACTTCACTTTTACAAAAGACCTATCTTAGTACGTGTTTTCACTAACCAAAAGAAATCCAAAGTGGATTTTCACTTCTACAAAAAAATGTGAAAAGAGAAAATAAGTGTTAAGCATTTGTTTTGCACTGAGCTGTTATACAGGCAACATAACCCCAAAGAGTGAGAGTGGCACTGCCAAGCTCCTTCCCTGGCAACTACACTCAGCATCTCAGCATTTAGCCACCATAGCTTTGAACTATGTCTGTGAGCATCTGGGCTTTATCTCAATTTATTTTGTGCGTCCATTAGCAAGATGTGTCCTAAGGTAACTGTTTCTTCGTTTTATACCATTTTGGTGTATGAAAGGTTTCATAGGAACACTCTATTTCAGACAGCAGGGGAAACCTGTATAATATAAAGAAAACCCTAAGGACTCCATTAAAAACCTATTAGAGGGACTTCCCTGGTGGTCCAGTGGTAAAGAATCCACCTTCTAACGCAGGGGACGTGGGTTTGATTCCCTGGTTGGTGAACTAAGATCCCACATGCCACGGGGCAACTAAGCCCACGCACCACAACTACTGAGCCTGTGCACCTCAACTAGAGAGCCACGTGCTGCAAACTACAGAACCCACGTGCTCTGGAGCCCACGCACCACAACTAGAGAGAGAAAACCCACCTGCCACAACTAGAGAGAAGCCCATGCACTGTAACAAAGAGCCCACATGCTGCAACGAAAGATCCCTCATGCTGCAATGAAGATCCCGCATGCCAAAACAAAGACCCGATGCAGCCAAAAATAAAAATAGATAAAAATTTTTTAAAAACCTATTAGAACTAATAAACAAATACAGTAAATCTGTAGGACACAAGATCAATACCCAAAAATAGGTTGCGTTTCTATACACTAATAATGAACTACGAGAAAGAGAAATTAAGAAAATCCCATTTACAATTGTATCCAAAAGTATAAAACAGTTAGGAATAAATTTAAACAAGGACATGAAATACATGTATGTTGAAAACTACAAGACACTGATGAAAGAGACTGAAGGGGACACAAATAAATGAAAAGATATTCTGTGCCCATGGACGGGAAGAATTAATACTGTTAAAATGTCCATACTAGGGGGAATTCCCTGGCGGTCCAGTGGTTATAATTCCACACTTCCACTGCAGGGGGCCTGGGTTCAATCCCTGGTCAGGGAACCAAGATCCCGCAAGCCGCACAGCATGGCCAAAAAAAAAAAGTCCATACTCCCCTAAGCAATATACAAATTCAATGCAATCCCTACCAAAATTCCAATGGCATTTTTCACAGAAATAGAACAACAATCCTAAAACTTGTATAGAACCATCAAAGACCCCAAAGAGCCAAAGCAATCTTGAGAAAGAAGAATAAAGCTGGAGGTATCACACAATGTTACAAACAACGTTACAGAGCAATAGTACTTTAAACAGCATGGTATTGGCATAAAAAGAGACACAAAGGTCAATGGAACAGAACAGAGAGCCCAGAAATAAATCCATGCATATATGGTCAATTAATTTACCTGTGCTTAGCAGGTACGATATAAGAAAAAAGATTAAACTACAGTGTGTGACCACCATCAGAGTAAAGATCTCACACCACACTATTATATAAGGATTTAAGAGAAACAATGGTCATTTTATTTGTGCTCATAAAATGCTAATTGTAAAGCAAAATATTTTTCCCTATGACCTCAATTATAATTTCAAAATTTATTCCCAAATCTCCTTAGCTCAACAGCTTATGAGTAATACTAGAGTGAGGAAAAGAGACCCTGGAAAACATGAGTCCAGCTGTCTGCTCTATAAAATGAAAGTCACTAAAGTTCATTAGAGGTTTTTTGTTTGTTTTTTTATAAAGTTGCTTGTGCTTTATTTTTATTTTTTTAATATTTATTTATTTATTTGGGCTGCACCAGGTCTTAGCTGCAGTACGTGGACTCTTAGTTGTGGCATGCAGACTCTCAGTTGCAGCACACGAACCCTCAGTTGCGGCATGTATGAGGGATCAGTTTCCCGACCAGGGATTGAACCCAGGCCCCCTGCATTGGAGCGCAGAGTCTTACCCCTGAACCACCAGGGAAGTCCCTGTTTGTTTTATTTTTTTTCGCCCTGCCATGAGGCACGTGGGATCTTAGTTCACCGACCAGGGATTGAACCCACGCCCCCTGCATTGGAAGCAGGGAGTCTTAACCACTGGACCGCCAGGGAAGTCCCTAGAGTTTTTATTTTTCTTGTCTTGAGTTAACAAGCAAAAGGTTCTCAAAAGCAGGAAAAGCTGCCTTAGCTAAGATTTGGACATCTAAGGAAATTTGAAATGCAGTCCTGATAAAACAAATGCCATTAACACAAGTATTCCAAAAACACATACCATATTTACTGCCTATTCTTCAATTCTTTGAAAGACAATTTTCATAGTAAACCATGAATAACCATGGATTATATTATCATATACATATTTTAAATAAAAAAAAAAACCTTGGGTCAATTAAAAAAGCATTTTTGCAAAGTAGTGGAGGAAAATAAAATGCAACCACTTCAACATAAAAGACACTCTTATAGGAAAGAATGGGAGATTGACAGATAACTTGTCAAACCTTAAACAAGGTTCAAAAAGTAGAAGAGTTCTTTGAGTTACCTTTTCCTACTATAATGAACATAAGTGTCACTGATAAAAGCAAATTTAAAATTCTCACCATGGGGACATCCCTGGTGGCGCAGTGGTTAAGAGTCCACCTGCCAAGGCAGGGGACATGGGTTCGATCCCCAGTCCTGGAAGATCCCACATGCCGTGGAGCAACTAAGCCCATGAGCCACAACTACTGAAACCCACATGCCCTAGAGCCCATGCACCACAACTACTGGGCCCATGCACCACAACTACTGAAGCCCACGTGCCTAGAGCCCATGCTCTGCAACAAGAGAAGCCATCGCAATGAGAAGCCCACACACTGCAGCTAAGAGTAGCCCCTGCTCGCCACAACTAAAGAAAGCCCGTGCGCAGCAATGAAGACGCAAAACAGCCAAAAGTAAGTAATAAAATTAAATTAAATTAAATTAAATTCTCACCATGTTTTGGATTCCTTTTCAAACTTGGCTGTGGCTGGGGAGGTGGTGGAGGTGGAGGTGGAGGTGGTGGAGAGTCTCTGTCATGACTTATGACTCTATCCACTGATCCATATATTGCCAGTGTCAGACAGTTGTACCAGCCTCTTAGCACCAAACCATCAGTATTCACCTGATTTGGGGGGAGGGGGAGGGGAAGAGATATCTTTCAAATGAATGTTTTACTATGTCAGAAGTAAACTGGTATCAAATTACTTTGTGGTTCAACTAAAGTATAAAAGTATGCTGAAAATGCAAAGGTCAATATTGGTGGAAATTCACCCAGAGGCACAACTTTTGCATGGCCCTCCAGAGTTACCATACCTAAAACTGTCTCAGGACTACATCTCCCCAGTTCTATACTTTAGGCCAATCCTATTCAAAAAGCATAACCAGATTCCCAACCAAGAGAAGAGAAATGAGAAGGAAATTAAGGGGGAGCTACTGCCAATTCATAAATTAAACCCAAATAGTTACAGGGGTCATGGAGATACACAAGAGTACAAATTGTGCCCAGTCTCAAGAATTATAAAGCCTATAAAATTATACAGCATTCTTTTTACATGACATGCAGGTATATTCTATGTATCTATATTGTACTTAAAAAGTAAGGATAACCAGAGGCATTAAACAAATTGTTTTTGCAAAGAAACTTATCCTGAAAAGATCAAAGACTTTATCAATGCCATTAACCCTCAATATTTCCTTATAAAATAACTTTACGTTTTTCAGAGCTTATCTATTAATCACTCTATCTTCACAATAACTATGAGAGGTAATCAGAGCAAATATTATCAACAAATAAGAAAATGAGAGTGTCAGTAGAAAAATTTGGCTAGAAACCAAAACCCCTGACTTCTGAGTTCTCCTCCCACTCTACAGTGTTGGATAAAGATGAAATAGTAAGTGGTAATGGAACCCTAGAGGAAGGGTTCTAGAGGAAGAAAAAAAATTATTATTCTCCTTGCTAACCTTAGCAAACTCTAGCAAAGGGAAATCAGGGACCAGAAGAAAGGCTCAAAGACTATGCCCACAGATTAATAGACTCTAAACAGAAATACCACTGGAAGGAAGATAAACAGATAAAGAATACAATTTTTAGTCTAAACAAGGTGCAGAGGATTAAATACCCATCCCCCACCAAAAACAAACAGCAGGCTGAGTAGTCCCATATTAGATCACCATTATTTTTGGATTTCGGCTCTTCCATGATTCAAATCTTTTAGATGCTTTCAGAATGGCATTTGGTATCAAGAAAAAGACACTTCTGATACACAAGGAAGAAGTATGAATTATGAATTTTTAAAGAAAACTTAATTAAGGTACAATGGTGTTTAATAATAATTTACCTGCCTGTCATCTTCTGAATTTGCCCACCTAAATGAAAAGAAGGAAAAGCACAGATGCTGGCTTCTTCCTGACCCAAGTATAAAATTAGAATAAAGAGCTATATGGGTAGATAATAGCATTACAATGTCTTTGCTCCATTTTAAAATAGCTTCTGGAATACAAGAGGAATCAGACAAGAAATGATGATATTCTGCAGAACTAGAACCAAGTAAGTTGACATTCTGCATCACTGGTTTATCAGGATCAAAAACTCTGAATGGAGGTGAGAACAACAGTAGTAACAAGTTGAAAACTGACTTCTACAATTACCTTTGAGTTGGGTCTAAAGATGATGGAAGTATTCTCATCATATTCCAGGCTGCCAAAAGAGTAGGAATAAATATATAGGCTCAAACACTGAACATCACAGTTCATGAAGAAGTTTTTCTAGATTCATATATTTCAATCAAATGCTAGATTTGTGTTTTAATGAACTACAAAGTTTGGGTTTAATTTACTCTCCACAAAATGATATCAAGAAAAAGTATAAAACAAACCCCCCAGAGATTCTGGTTCAATTGCTTTGAGGTGTGTGTGAGAATCAATGTTTGTTTAAAAGCACCCCAGGTAATTCTAATGTACAGCCAGAGTAGAGATCCATAGCATTATAGTCTTCAAAAAAAATGTATACTGGGACCAAAATTTTTAAAAAGCACCTATTTTCATCAGGTACTGACATAAGAATAACATTCTATAATATAAAAAATTAGCTGCTTCAGATTACCTAGGTTCCCTTCATTTTAAAAAGAAGTTAAATTACCAATATAATTTAATAATAAATGAGTAGAGAATTAATAAAAGAATAAGCAAAATCTAGAAAACTTAATTCCTGACAGGGACAGAAAATTTTCCATTTTTAAGCTGCCTTTAAAAAATTGTTACTTTATAAATGAATTTTTATAAATGAGTAAACCCATCTAACGGTTAATTAATCTGCAGACATCAAAACAACTAGTGTTAGTCATACCTAGCATGTATTATATAATTCAAAATAGGAGTAACTATAACAAAATTCTCATTTTACAAAAATGTGACTATGGAATTTTAAATTATGTAGTAGTGTGACCTAAAAAACATAGACAAAATCTCAATGTGTTTATATAGGTTTTTTTAAGAATCAAAAAGTAATCTTTTCCAAATTAGGTTATTATCAAATCATGTGATATGTATAATGCATACACCAATGAAAAGCAAACAAAAGATGGTTAATGTTTCACACATTTAAAATTTTATTTTATAAATAAACTCAACATGTTCTTAGGAGCTTGACATTTCCTTAATATTGTCAATTGAGAAAATTAAACCCTGAGTTCTTGGGTCTACCACCATACACAGCCTTTTCTTCTATCTAAAGAATAAAAAGGTTTTGCTTACTAACTTATGAGTTGCTGGTGAAATTACCTAGTAAGTACATACCTTCCCAACCTATCGAAAACTGGGGCACTTGGTTTGCTTACATTGTTAAAGAATAAGTCTAATTGAAATGTGTGCGGTGATGTCTCCCTGTGAATGAAACAAAGTTGAAAGGTCAGCCTTTACAATAATCAGTTCCTAAATTAAAACAAAAAACAAAGTAAGTACAAATTTAAGAGCAATTCTAGAATTAAGATAAATTATTCCTAATATGTAAATAACAAAAACACGGAGTTAACTGTAATATTTCCTGTAATTTTATTCACATCCAATTCTCAAGAAGTCAAGTATTCACTTTGAGTACTACTGAAAAATTTTTAGCCATCAAATATCTTTCACCTGCTACTTGGACCATTTTAAAACACACAGATATTTAAATTTTTTAATGTATTTTAATGGCAAATGCTAATTAATCATGATATCTAGTTTTATAATTCCTTATATCATTATTCTATTAGCAAAAAGAATCAGGAGTTAACTAACTTTAAGTTGTAAATAATAATTACCATTTAATTTCAATTTAACCCACATTCATACAGGACTGTAATAATAATTTGAGCATCAGAGCCCTAAATTGTGACTTAAAGCCCAGATTGAAATTTGTATAGCACTAATTTACATAAATATTTTGATTTTTCTATAGACTTCTATAATCAAGATTAAAGCCTATTTAATTTGCACTAGAATGAAACCCTGCTACACCCTTGCTGAAATTCCTTCCGCTCAACTAAAATCTTGACTTTTAAACAATGCATGCTTTGTTGTTTATTTACAAAAAATCCATATGGTAAAAAGTGTAATGCCCGGAGTACTCTGAAAGAGATTCCTTTATGTATTTCTGGTAGAAGTACAAACAGGTACAATCATTCTGAAAGACAATATGGCAATAAAATTCAGGAGACTGAGAAAATGTTCACACCATTTGTTCCAGAAATACTTTTCTCTACAAAGTGTTTCTATGGAAACACTAATATACAAAGACTTTTTTCAAGAGGAGGTGCATTATACTAATAATTTGAAAACTAAAAACCATCTAATGGTCTCCACTTTAAGAACTAGCCAAATAAATAAGAGTACATTGATTTGTTAGATTATGCAGTCATTAGAAATCATATTTTCAAATAAATTTAAATGATGTGAAGTACTCCTGACATAATGTTAAATGAAATAAAGGAATACACAGAATAGCATGCAGTGGGATCAGAGCAGCATCATACATTTTATCTTACCCAAATTCAACTATATGTGCTCAACAACTCTAGTCTCTCTCTCCTAGCCTTCCTCTTCAAACCAGACCCTGGCCTCCAATATCTCAAGGAAAGGAAAAAGGACTGAAATGCAAATTCTTTCCTCTGGAGGCACCAAAGACTCAGGTCCTGGTCACCGAAAAGCGATTTAAAGAATCAATGGTAATTTGACTCCACTAGACTTTCATCTTAAAACTTGTTGACTCTAAAACCTAACCTCACATAAGATACCACATTTACAAAAAACAAAAAACAATATATATATATAAACGCACACATATAAATTTAAAAACACATGGCCTCAAATGTTAAGATTCTCTCAGAATGGAGGGATAACAGGGGTTTTAATTTTACCTGACATAGTTCTGAATTTCATAATGAGAAAAAATACTATCATAAAGTGTGCTGCACAAATATATCATCTCTAACATTATTTTCAACCTTGAGATTTCAGGCTTCCCAACATCTTACATATTTGTATTATTGAATCAATACTTTATTTTACTGTTCTATAACATACTGTGCATAAAGTTGTTTCTGATAATAATTTCATATTTGGAACTATTAAAACATGAACAGCCATTCACGCCCAGCTAAGAAAAAGGAGAGAGATAAGAAGAGGGGAAATGTAACAAATACTCTTACCCACTGCAGCTAATGGCAGAGATTCATATTGCCTGCTGTGGTAGCCAGCCTCCAAAATGGCCCCCAAAGACCCCTGCTTCCTGGTATTCACACCCCTGTGTAGTTCCCTCCCACACTGTACCAGTAGAATATGTAATCAACAGAATATAGTAAAAGCAGTATATTGAAGTATGTCACAGTATGCCATTTCTGATATTGTTATAAAATACAGCGACTGTGGCTTCCTTCTCGGGCATGCTCTCTCACTTTCATTCTTGGATCACTCACCCTGCAAAAATACATGCTGTGACATAAGCAACCCATAGAAAGGATCTCCTGGCAAAGAACTGAAGATCTGCCAACAGTCATGTGAACAGGCTTCTAAAATTCCCAAGCCTCAGTCAAATCTTCTGAGACTGCAACCCAAAGCCTATATCTTAGTTATAACCTTATGAGGGAACTTGAGCCAATCAAGCAGCTCCCAGGCTCCTGACCCTCAGAAATAGTAGGGGATTAGGTTGCTAAATTTGCTACAGTTTGTTATACAGCAACAGATAACTAATAGACCTTTCTTGACCAAAAGCAGTACAATTAGAGAAGACTGCTGGATACACTATCATTACTCCATCTTTCTCATTCTACACACATAGGAAAAGTAGAAAGAAATACAGGAAAACAGGAGATTTTATTTCCTTACACATGGCAAAAAAGATATGAAGTCAATTACAATGATTTGTCATTATAAATACTAATCATTCTTACTGTTTTGTTTTGTATTTGTTTTACCTTTGAATGACCTGAAAACATTTGAAGATTTTTATATCTACCTCTAGGAATAACCAACTACTTTTCACAATTATGAAGAAATGAGCCCTTAACTTTGAATCTGTACCATTAACAGTCACCCCTGTAGCTGGCTTAACTCTTTCAGGTAATAGAAACTGAGCTATCACAGCATGGACATAACAAAATGTGGCATTGATACGTAAGAGTAACGCCTAGGCTATAAGCTAAAAACCCACAGATATATTTATTATACATATTCATGTTTCTATAACCAAAATTTAGCTTTCATCTCCAGTTCATGTAATTAAAATCAGAAGAAGATGATTATTCATGTTACAACAAAGATCAAATTCCTCTGTTTTATGTCAGTTGTTAAAATTATCAACAACTCCACAACAGGGAATTCCCTGGAGGTCCAGTGGTTAGGACTTGGTGCTTTCTCTGCCATGGCCCAGGTTCAATCCTGGGAACTAAGATCCCACAAGCCGCACTGCATGGCCAAAAAATTAAAATTAAAAAAAGATTTAAAAAAACCAAAACTCTACATCAGGAACCATGTCTTATATTTGGTTTATTTCACAAAGAGACTAAGAAAGAGAAATGATGCTCAAATAACTACTTGCTCAGTACAACTAATGGTAATGTGAAGCTACATATTTATAAAAAGACACGTGTATCAGGCTAAGGAGATCACCAATAAGTCATGAAAACTGATACTATAAAATAATATAATAAAAAATGTAGCAACATAATAAAAGATACATTTCTAAATATTCAGACTCATTCTTATTTTCAAGGAAAAAGTCACGTTAAAAATATTTCATCTACTATACTGTGCCACCCTAGAATCATTTGGAAAATATAAACCTATTTCCACCAATTAAAAAAAGAAATGAAGAAAGAAAAACTTAATCTAGTACTCAGGTCAAATAATGACTCTTTTCAAGTTTATAATAATATATAGATTATAGAGAAAACCTAGAGTCAATTACAATGCAACATAACATAACCATAACTGAATAAAGTTTTAGGTTTTTTGTTTTTTACTTACAAAATATTACCTTAAATTTTTGCATTTAAGAGTATGTTTCTAGATCAACTTTAGTCAAAAGTACTTTTAAAAAAGAAAACTGACTTACCCATATGCTCTACTGTCAGGCAAGCTGCTATGGGCTCTTACTCCTGGGGGTATAACTCGGACTTCATTGATATAAACCACACATGGAAAACGAACCACGTCTATATGAGAACTTTGCTTTAAGAAAAGGGGGGAGAGGAATATACTGTAAGCAAAACACTTTGTCTATTCAAAATTTATTCACTTCAATTTGTTTCATTCAGAATACCACAAAAATTTTAAAATAAACACCACATCATTAAAACAGTGCTATTACATTTTTTATAATGGTATTAAAACCACTCTTAAAAACAGGTGATGATAAAATGTACCTAGTTAAATCTCTCCATTTGTATAACAACATTTCCTGCATCTGCTTCCCTGCTGATGTTTTGCTTAGGCCAGTAGAGACCTACAATCCTTTACTGGAAACCTCTGGAGCCAGACACCGTTCAGAATCCTGACTTTTGGAATTCCTTGGCGGTCCAGTGATTAGTACTACACACTTCCACTGCAGGGGGCACGGGCCTGATCCCTGGTCAGGGCACTAAGATCCCGCACAGCAGGCAGTGCCGGCCAAAGACAAAACAGAATCCTGACTTTTTAGATTTTTAGAAAGCAAATGATACAAACACTACATATTACTTAACACCCCCAGTGGCTTCTGGGGCAGTACCTTGTAACCAAAACATTAATACTTCTGCAGCAACATGTATAAACAGTCACACTAAATAAAGATTATAACTAGCATCATATCAGTTCAAATCAGAGCACGTGGCCACATGTATTTAGGGCAGATTTTTCTGCCATTTTTGAATTTCTGAATTATAGATGAGAGACGGTGAATCTCTATTTAAATTAGCTTAATTTACCAAACTTACATACTCATATCAAGAGATCCAGGGAAGCCATTTAGGCACCAAACAATTAAGGTAAACCCTCTCAAATTTAAAAAAGGAAAAAAAATCCACAAACTAAGAATTTATTATAATAACATAAATGGATAGCATAAATTTAGTGTACATTTATTTCTATGTATCATTTGACACAAGATCAGACAAATGTAGCTCTTGAGATCAATAATTTAAAAAGAAATTTTTCACATTGTTTTTGGACGATTGTTTTTTGTTTGTTTGTTTTTGTTTTTTTGTGGTACGCAGGCCTCTCACTATTGTGGCCTCTTCCGTTGCAGAGCACAGGCTCCGGACGCGCAGGCTCAGCGGCCATGGCTCACGGGCCCAGCCGCTCCGCGGCATGTGGGATCCTCCCGGACCGGGGCACGAACCCGTGTCCCCTGCATCGGCAGGTGGACTCTCAACCACTGCGCCACCAGGGAAGCCCTGGACGATTGTTTTACATCAACTTTTCCTAGCAGTTCAGCCAAACATCATTACCTAGTGGTCAAAGTTTATAATAAGAATGGTTCATATTATTTGCATCTAGAAAGACTGAGTCCTAAGTGCCTCTTGAAGCTGCAAAGAATACTGTGCCTATCAACAGACCAAAAGACTAGTCAAATGAGTCTTTCCTAAAATATGACAGAGGATGACTTTCCAATTTTGCATTTTAAGCTCAGAGATTAAATATAATTAAATATATAGGTATAGAAATCTTAATGTTAACTATTCAAGTGTACTTTATACTCTCAAAGATATAAAAGAAACAGGATGAATGCAAAGTGTGGCTGATTGCCGGTTGTTTTCCAATACAACTCTTCTTCTAGAGAAGTTTGAGTTGGGCAAAAGTGAACTAAAAACTGAATTTCCCATGTCCTGGGAAGCTAGTGTGAACATGTGATTGCTAGATTCTGATCAATGGGATGTAAATGGAAATGACGTAGGCAACTCTGGGTCATGTCCTTAAAGGGAAAATTCAGACTTCAGAAATTCCTGCCACCTCTTCTTCTATACTCTGCTGCCTTTCTAGAACACATGTTATGGTAAGCTGTCTTGGACAATGCAGGCAATTCCCTAAGAATGGGAGAGGAACCTGTCTCTGACAATGCAGAGCTGTCACATTAGCCCTAGAATACTTAAAACCAGATTGAAAGAGAAAATCTTATTTTATCTAACCCACTGTTATCCTGACTTTATGAGAGCAGCTGAAATTATATCCTAATTATTACAAATATACTGTAGGTATTCAATAAATACTACAGTAGATTTATATAAAAGAAAAAGCATTCTGCCTCAAACTTTGGCTCTATGTTTCTGTCCTGTAAAGAGCTCCTCTACTTAAAAAGTCTACTATACTTTTATACTCCTTTGCTTATATGGTTAAAAATTCTCATTAATATTTACAAAGGAAACTTAGAACAAAACTTTATTTATTCTAACCTCCTTCCACCCTGCCCCCTGCTAATTAATGAATGGTATTAGCAGTAGTTAGGGTGTCGTCACTGTGGACCTAAAAAGATCAACTTGAGGTTTTACAAATAGCCTTTCAAAATCTATTTTGTTTGTAAGTAGAAGAGTTTCTATATTAGTTGCTACCACTTTTATTAAATATTTATTTTGAAACATTTACTAAATGTCTATAATGTTCCAAGGTATGCTAGGTCCTGAGAATATAAAGACAAGACATAATCCCTGCCATTAAGGTACAATCTACTGTAGTAGATGAATAAATAAATTGCTATGATACAGACTCACACAGGAAACTATGAAAACTCAGAAGCGTACTTACCTAAATCAGACTGTGGGCAAACATTTGTGGGGGGAAAAGAAGAGTGTCAGGGAAGGCTTCCCAAAAGAAGTAGCACCTGATCTAAGTAAGTATTTAAGGAAAACAAGAATCAGTGGAACAGAGGGATAAAGAGCTTTCTAGGCAAAGGGAGAGGCATGTGCAAAAGGAATGCAAACAAGAACTTGGAAGGGTCAAGAAATTACAAGCATAGTTCACCAAGGCTAGAGGGCAAAATGTGGGAGGAAAATAGGGCAGAGTAGCTAAACACAATCAATAGATTACAAGAAATAAGTTTTTCATTCACTGCCAGAAGTCAACTCCAAAAATCTGTATCGCCATTTAGGACCTCTCTCCTGAGCCCCAGACCACTATATCCAACTGTCAACTGGACATCTCCATTTGAATGTCCCTCTGGCACCAAAAACTCAACAAGTCCAAAACTAAAGTGTCCTACATCAGTGATGGCACCACCATCCAGACAATGGCCAAGACAGAAAACATTATCATCCTTGGATTCTTTCTCATTCTCTCTCACCTAAATAATTCCTTCATCCAAACATCAAGTCCTATTGATTAAACCTCTAAACAGCTCTCAAATCTGTGCATTTCCCTCCATTTCTGCTGTCACTCCTCTAGTTCTAGACACTAGGCCAAATTCCTCAGTCTTATAAACAAGTATGGTCTCTTCTCACCACTCCAAATTTATAGCCCCAACATACCCTGGTTTTCCTCATCTTTATGCCATCATTCATGCTACTGTCTCTGCTTAGAACCCTTCCACGCTCCTGTCCCAACTCCTTTCAGATGTCAACTTTCTCTTAAAAGCTAAGCCAGATCAAGTCTAGATGAGTGCTTATCAAACTAAATTCTCTCTTTTTTTTTTTTTTTTTTTTTGTGGTACGCGGGCCTCTCACCGTTGTGGCCTCTCCGGTTGCGGAGCACAGGCTCCAGACGCGCAGGCTCAGCGGCCATGGCTCACGGGCCCAGCCGATCCGCGGCATGTGGGATCTTCCCAGACCGGGGCACGAACCCGTGCCCCCTTCATCGGCAGGCGGACTCTCAACCACTGCGCCACCAGGGAACCCCCTAATTGTTTCTTTTAACTCTCCTGTTGGAGTGGTATTTCAAGAAGACAAGAACCAAGTCTCAGTTTACTGTTATATTCATAGTGCTGAGCATATTCATTTAATGAATGAAAGACTTTTAACAGGTGCTTAATAAGAAATGACTGAATTGTGTTTTCCAAGTTAAAAATATTACAATGAAGTAGGGGCTTAAAATATCTAGAGGAGTACCTAAACCTAGGAAGACAGGGTGACAGTGGGAAATCATGGAATGGAAGTTTTATGATTAGAGAGGTACCTGAAAAGTGAAGAACAGACTGGTCAGGTTCCATGACTCAGCCACATCTAAGGAAGAAGTCATTGTGTGTTTAAAGGTCACAGTATAGCTGTCTCTCCTTACTTTCCTATTCCTGCAACTATCTTCTCTTCCCTATCCTCTCCTAAGGGTAAACTAAGGCTATGTCATCTATTCCTGCCACTTGCATTATCACTGCTGTTTGAGTTCCAAATTGACTTCCTAAACTCTAAAATGAAGTAGGACCTTCTAACATCAATCACCCTCGTAAGACTGAATTTTAAGCCAGCAATTCCACTCTGGAAAGTAATAAAGAACTAATTAAAGACATATAGAACAATTTAGCCTCAAGAATATCGTATCACTGTAAAAAGTCAGAAGCCTAGATGTATGAGAATTTAATATATAAATAATAGCATTACCACTTAAAGAACTATTACACAACCAATAAAAATGCTGTTATACAGGATGGCTTGGGACAGGGATAAAAGATTTACTTTTTACTGTACACACTTTTGAATTGGTACCTCGTACGTGTGTTACCTAGTCAAAAAAGAAAGAGAATGTTTGAAAATGAAGCTTACTTTTAAAATGTTGTATAGGTGTACTTCTTCATTTATAATGATGCACAACACATTGTTAGGTGAGAAAAGAAACCAGAAAACAGTATTATAGTTATCAGTACCTTAATGTGTGTGGTGTGTGTATACATTTAAGTGTATGTGTGTATGTATATATATATATTTTTTTAATTACTAGAGAACTTGTGAAAAATTTAAGAAAGTTGTTAATGATAGATGAGACTACGAAAGGTGGAACTATGAAAGCCTTTGCTTTTCTGTAACTTCTAATTATTCTATAATAAAATTAAAATTTACTAAAATAACATTTTTTTATTTTTTAAAAAGTGGCATACAAACCACAACACAATTTGTAATTCATTTAGCACTACTCAAACCTTCACATATTCCCCTTGTGAAACTTGAATAAATGCCTGTTTTCTCTACCAGGTTACAAATTCCTTTGAAAACAAGTGCAGTAAATTTTGGTTTTTTGTTTTTCTACCTGTACTGCCCCTCCTAGAGCTATGCCTCACCTTCAAAAGTGTTTTTCATAAATAATTGTTAAACAGATTCCCAACTTCCTACTGTGCGAATCTATCTGGTGTCTGACTAAACAAATCAAAAACTAAAATATCTTGTTCCCATCAAAGCCACTTCAAACCCACTTCCAGACTCTTCTATGACTAACAATGGCCCCACGAGTTCTCTAGTTCCACCAGTTCTCTATAACTAGAATTCTATCATTTTTAACTACTCTCACACTATCAGTTGCCATCCTGTCAATTCTACAACCAAAATTTATATTGTACCTATTCCCTCCTCCTTAATCCCACTGGGACACAGCACTGCACAGCTTTAGAGCCAGGAAATGTGCATTGGTATGTCTTAATTCAGCTACGCCACTTTAGGAAAGTCACCTAACTTCTCATGCTCAGTTCCTTATCTATCAAATGGGGATAACTATCTTTCAAAATTGATTCATGAATTAGAGATAATGTATTTAAATTACCAAAGCACTGCGTCTTGCACAAAATAAGCATTCAATAAATGCTATCAATGATTACTGCCCATCTGCTAACTCAGGTTTTCATTATGTCTCACCTTTTCTTCTCAATTTGCCACCTCTAATTATTCTGAACCATTTTAGGCATTACTGATGTACCAATGTACTGGTGTACTAACCTACCTTAATTTTACTAATCATATCATTTGCCTGCTCAAAAACTACTTATTTCTTACAAAATAAAGCCCACACTCCTTTGCTGACCACTTATGGAACTCTGTGATTTGGCTTCAAACTGCCTATCAGGTGCCACTTCACACTACTGCCTCAGCATACCCTTCCAAAGGACTGACTACTCCAGGAGAATGCCCTCCTTTCCTATATATAACTGTGGAACATATTCTCTTCCACCAAAGACCAAGTTCATATGCCACTTGCCTTGATGAAGTCTTCCCTGATACTCTCAAATGAAAAGTGATCTGTCCCTCCTCTGAAATCACGGAGCCTTTTTTTGTACCACCAAAGGGAGCTAAATAAATATTGACTGGGGTCCTAATATATCAGACACTGATAAGCATTTTAGAAATAAAGGAGACAAACCTCAAGAAATTTCTACTCTGTCTCTATGCACTCATCATAATCTAACTTGAATCATAATTTTGTGGACCTCATGTCCAATACTAGTTATAAACTCCTTGAGAACAAACATCCCAATACTCCATATCCCCAAAAAACCCCTACTCCTACTTCAAGACTCAGTTCAAATATGATCTCTACTAAGCCTTCCTCAATCAATGCCAGAAGGTATTTACTACCGGTCCTATCCTCTCCATGGTCCTCAATGCTTGCTTAAGAATGAATGAATACTAGATTTCTAAATATATGGTAAGTGAATGAATGCTAACTTTCCTAAACTAGTAAACTACTAAACCAATTCATCATATGCTTTTCTTTCATTTTTAACTGTTCCCTATTTCTGTACGCATGATAGGTTTGTTCTTATCCAACTACTGCCTCCACTGTGAGTTTTCTAAAGCCTAGCTGGAACTGCAGTCAGAAAAGTATGGTCATTGAACAAACAGAGCTAATTGAACCACATGAAATGAGAGACCACAAGATAATTCATTGTTAGTAAGATATGCTAAAGTTTCCAAATATTTGATTTTTATAGACCTATAAACCATTCGTTAAAATAATCAGAAGACCAAGGTTGTCAAACTTTTTATTTAACAAGTACCAAAGTACAACTGCTACCCACTACCATCCCTACCTCTGAAGACAGAAAAGTTCTCTCTTAAGGTACAAACTACTGTGTGTATAGAACAAATAAGCTACAAGGATATATCATACAGCACAGGGAATGCAGCCAATACTTTATAATAACTTAAAATGGAGTATAATCTATAAAAGTTGTGAATCACCATGTTGTACATTTGAAACTAATACTGTAAATCAACTATACCTCAATTTTTTAACAAAAGTTCTCTAGAGGACTTCCCTGGTGGTACAGTGGTTGAGGCTCCGCGCTCCCAATGCGGGGGGCCCGGGTTCGATCCCTGGTCAGGGAACTAGATCCCGCATGCCACAACTGAAAACAGACACTGCACGCGGCAACGAAGATCCCGGACTCGGCGCAGCCAAATTAAAAAAAAAAAAAAAAAAAAAAAGTTCTCTAAATTAAGTTTACACTGAAAGAGAAATGTGAGCTCTGGGGTTTCTTTGAATTTCTCTATTAACTTCATTTCTGTACGTTCTTGGCCGGTTGACTATTCAATTTACATGTGGCAGAAACAGTCATGCATTCAGGGGCGCTCAAGTTCATACAGAACGATTACTCTACAAGAGCCCACTCTCGCCCCTCAAAACGACAACACAATTGTCCTTTACAGTTTGACTACAATTCTCTCCTCTTCACAAGTATGCTGCAGACAAAGGACGTTCTGTGTAAGTTCTTCTTGTCCTAATGTGTGAAATCTTTCCAAGAGATAAGTTGTATTAAAGTTTCAGGACAAACTGGAGAACACCGCAATCCTAAACCGAATGAGTGTCACATCTGGGTGGCATAACTCCCGTTAGAAAAGAGACCTAGCAAAAGGGATTTGGGAACCAGGAAGCCAACGTGACCCGCTCGGTCACTAACGCTACTGTCAAACACAAGGTGTCCGAGACCCCTTCCAAAACATCACCTGAGGTAAACCTGAGCACCATGATCCTTTTCAAGGCCCAAAGCGGACCCAGGGGGTTGAGGAGGTGGGTGGGGGACCAAAGCAAGTAGAGCAGCCAACTCAACCAAAGACGACGCGGGGCCGAAACTACCGCAGGGAAATGTAGGGGGTGGGGGTGGCTACCGCCACCCCCACCCCCACCCCCCAGACGCGGCGCCCACACCCAAGCTAGGAGAAGGGAGAGTGTGTGTGAGGAATTAAAGCGGCAATCGGCACGAGGAACAGTCGAGACACGCCTAACGATTTTTTGTAAGAGTCCCCAATTCGAGAAACAGGGTCGGAATCAAGTCGCGAAGGCTTACCTCAGCGCTCGGGTGTTTAAAAGTGTCTAAAAATAGCAGCTCCATCGCCGAGTCCACCGCCATGTTTGCCGCGGGCGGGGGAAAGGGGAGGACTTCCGGGGCAGCCCTCCAAGCTCGGCGACAGCGGCTCAGGAGAGGGAGAGACGCCGGTACTTCCTGTGACCAAAGCGCTGGCGCCGCAAGCCTGAACCTATCGCGACGCGTCGCGCTTCCGGAAGTCGCCGGCCCAGCCTTCTCCAGCGCGGCGGAGGGCGCCCTCAGAGCGCCGAGAGGGGAAGAGGAAGAAGGGGAGGGACTACGGCGTCTCCAATGGTCCAAACCGCGTCGTCCTACCGCGTTTTAGAGCCACGAGAGCTTCGGGACGGGGGCGGAGTGTGGAGCAGGCTTAGGAGCGGCGGAGGAGGAGTGAGGAACGCAGCCAACTCAGGACTCCTGGCCCAGTGAACCAGCCAGCAAGAAACCTTTACAGGGCTGGCAGGAGAAAGGTGCAGTCAGCGAGGTTGGAAAGTAAGACTTTTTTTTAAAAAAAGAAAGAAAAAAAAAAAAGAAAGGAAACTGACTCAAAACGAAGAGATTTTTTTTTTCCTCATCTGGAAACTGCATTGTCAATAATAATACTTAATCCACAGGCTTATTGTGAAAATTTATTTAAATAAAATTCAAAAAATTGTAAAACGTGAAATGTCATGAACAGTTAAAATGTCGAGTGAAAAGTAAGCCTCCCTGGCTCCCTGTTGATGAACATTGCAGCAATTGGAATTATTTAGTAGTCTACATTGGCACAAGTGCTTCGGAGAGCAATTAGGAATTATCTAGTAAAATTACATGTGCCTATCCCACTTCTAGGAAAATTCTTGCACATGTGCCCAAAGAAATACCTACAGATACAAGAATATTCATGGCAAAACTTTATAGTTTTAAAAAGCTGTAAACTTAATTGTCATTAATAAGAAATAATCAGTAAACTCTGGTATATTTATGCAATGCACTAGTATAAAACATGTAGAAAGAATGAACCAGTGCTATATCTACTAACGTGGATAATCTAACAAATGGTTAAGCAAACACTTATTCTTCACACATTGAAGAGTGTATAGAATTTAAATAGTTCAAAAGATATAAAATAACAAATTTTTAGGAGCATATATGTTATAAAATTAAAAAGAAATGCACTGGAATGATAAACACTGAAATTTCAAGATAGTGGTGAACCAGAGGGAGATGTAATTGAGAAGTGCACATGGGCTTCAAATGCTTTGTTAATGTTTTATTTTTTAGGTTGGTGGTTGTTTCACAGGTGTGCCTAACATTATTGTTTGTACCTTTTGATATGTCTGAAATATTTAATAATAAATTTTTAAAGTAAATCTCCCACCCACCTCCTTCCTCAGCCATCCACTTTCCTCTCTATTAGCTAACAGTTTATCTCTTTTACTATTTGTTTTTTTCAGAGAACCACTTCTTGCATTTATATTTATTACTTTTATCATTTTTCTGTTTTTTGATTCTTTAGTTTCTGCTTTTGTATTTGCTAATTCCTTCTGCTCTCTAGGCTTATATGCTGTTCTTTAATTTCTATGGTGATACTTAAGTTACTTATATTCTTATTTATTACTGTATATTTATGTCTACCAACTCTTCCATAAGCTCTGCTTTAACTGTAACTAGTATACCATGTAGTGCGTTTATTATTGGTATTTTTTTACATAGTCTCGTTTTCTTATCTTTGATTTTCTTTTTGACCTAAGTGTAGTGTGGGGTAGATTTAAAAAAATAATAATATTGGGGGAATTCCCTGGCAGTCCAGTGGTTAGAACTCCAGGCTTTCACTGATGAAGGTGCGGGTTCAATCCCTGGTGGGGAAACTAAGATCCCACAAGACGCATGGCCTAATAATAGTAATAATAAACTATTATTTAGAGCAGCTTTAGTTTTATGGGAAATTGAGCAGATAGTACAGAGTTCCTATCTATATATCCCATTTTTTCTATCAAGGATTCCCCTATTATTATTATTTTGCGTTATTTAGGGGGGTACATTTATTTTATCTATTTATTTATTTATTTTTTGGCCGCACTGCGCTGCTCTTAGTTTTCTGACCAGGGGTTGAACTTGGGCTGCCACAGCAGTGAAAGTGCCAATTCCTAACCACTGGACTGCCAGGGAATTCCCAGGATGGTACATTTATTACAATTGATGAGACAGTATTTTTTTTTTTTTCTGTACGCGGGCCTCTCACTGTTGTGGCCTCTCCCGTTGCGGAGCACAGGCTCCGGACGCGCACGCTCAGTGGCCATGGCTCACGGGCCCAGCCGCTCCGCGGCATGTGGGATCTTCCCGGATCGCGGCACGAACCCGTGTCCCTTGCATCGCCAGGCAGATTCTCAACCACTGCGCCACCAGGGAAGCCCCGATACATTATTATTAATTAAAGTCCATATATTACATTAGGCTTCACTCTTTGTGTTGCACATACATACCATGTGTGTATTTGAATTTATAGACTATCTCTGAAATAATTATGCAAGAAACTGATCGTTATTTTTGCCTCCAGGGACGGGAGCTTGATGGCTAAGGTACAGAAATAGAATTTATTTCCATGTACATGTATTACCTAATAAAAAATAAAACTTTTTAAGATGAATAAGAATTGAGTACAAAAAACGTGTGTAAACTCTTTCGAGAACTTTTGTTGCATAGAACAAAGAAATGAGGTATTCTTTCATGTATTTGTTGGCAATCTGTATATCTTCTTTGGAGAAATGTCTATTTAGGTCTTCTGCCCATTTTTGGATTGGGTTTTTTTTTTTTTTTTTTTTTGAGCTGCATGAGCTGCTTGTATATTTTGGAGATTAATCCTTTGTCAGTTGCTTCATTTGCAAATATTTTCTTCCATTCTGAGGGTTGTCTTCTCGTCTTGTTTATGGTTTCCTTTGCTGTGCAAAAGCTTTGAAGTTTCATTAGGTCCCATTTGTTTGTTTTTGTTTTTATTTCCGTTTCTCTAGGAGGTGGGTCAAAAAGGATCTTGCTGTGATTTATGTCATAGAGTGTTCTGCCTATGTTTTCCTCTAAGAGTTTTATAGTGTCTGGCCTTACATTTAGGTCTTTAATCCATTTTGAGTTTATTTTTGTGTATGGTATTAGGGAGTGTTGAAAGAATGCTCAACATCATTAATCATTAGAGAAATGCAAATCAAAACTACAATGAGATATCATCTCACACCGGTCAGAATGGCCATCATCAAAAAATCTACAAACAATAAATGCTGGAGAGGGTGTGGAGAAAAGGGAACCCTCTTGCACTGTTGGTGGAATGTAAATTGATACAGCCACTATGGAGAATAGTATGGAGGTTCCTTAAAAAACTAAAAATAGATCTACCATATGACCCAGCAATCCCACTACTGGGCATATACCCTGAGAAAACCATAATTCAAAAAGAGTCATGTACCAAAATGTTCATTGCAGCTCTATTTACAATAGCCAGGACATGGAAGCAACTTAAGTGTCCATCAACAGATGAACGGATAAAGAAGACGTGGCACATATATACAATGGAATATTACTCAGCCATAAAAAGAAACGAAATTGAGTTATTTGTAGTTAGGTGGATGGACCTAGAATCTGTCATACAGAGTGAAGTAAGTCAGAAAGATAAAAACGAATACCGTATGCTAACACATATATGTGGAATCTAAAAAAAAAAAAAAATGGTCATGAAGAACCCAGGGGCAAGACGGGAATAAAGACACAGGCCTACTAGAGAATGGACTTGAGGATATGGGGAGGGGGAAAGGTAAGCTGTGACAAAGTGAGAGAGTGGCATGGACATATATACACTACCAAACGTAAAACAGATAAGCTAGTGGGAAGCAGCCGCATAGCACAGGGAGATCAGCTCGGTGCTTTGTGGCCACCTAGAGGGGTGGGAGAGGGAGGGTGGGAGGGAGGGAGACGCAAGAGGAAAGAGATATGGGGACGTATGTATATGTATAACTGATTCACTTTGTTATAAAGCAGAAACTAACACACCATTGTAAAACAATTATACTCCAATAAAGATGTTTTAAAAAAAAGAAGTGAGGTAATTGTTGGAGGGGAAATGGAATCAAAGAGTATTTTTAAGATGGAGGATAATAGAGCATGTAGACTGCTGGGAATAAAGCAATGGAGAAACAGTGATGATGAATAAAGAGGGGGAATATTTCAAGAAGCAGTGTATTGAGTGGAGGGAGGGATGGTATCTGGTAGACAAGTAGAAAGTCACCTTTGCTAAAAAGAACACCTGCTGCCTGGTAACCAGGGGCAAGAAGGAGCCCATGGGTACACAGCAGATGGGAGTAATGATTTAGTATGTGGAAATAAGGAAGTTCCTTTTTGATGGTTTCTGTTGTCTCTGTGCAATCATCAGCTACGAATGAGAGGGCAGAAAGATGTAGAGGAGGTCAAGAAAGAGAGATGTATTAGCCAGACTTCTGGGAGAGCTCAGAATCCCTGATTGGCTACCCATCACCTCTCACAGTGTGTAGGGCCCCAAATTCACTTCTCCTTGCTCACTCTTTCACCTCGTCCCACTCTGATGATTCAGCGATTCCCATCTAGATATGGCTCCCTTAATCCAGAGGTATTTCACATCTCTGTGCCCTTGCTTACATGTTTTCCTCTACTTTGAATATGACTCCCTCAATATGGCTTTCAAAAACCTACATACAGTTACAATAGTATCCAAAAGAATGAAATACCTAAAGAATGAGCTTAACCAATGAGGTGAATAGCTTATACACGGAAAACTACAAAATATTGCTAAAAAAGTTAAAGAAGTCTTAAATAAATGGGAAGACATTCCATGTTCATGAATTGGAAGACTTAATATTGTTAAGATGACAGTATTATCCAAAGCAATCTACAAATTCAATGCAATCCCTATCAAAAGTCTAACAGCCTTTATTTTTTTCCTGAAATGGAAAATCTGCTCCTCAAATTCATATGGGCCACATATGGTCAAGGGGCCACAAATAGCCAAAACAGTCTTGAAAAAAAGAACAAATTTGGAGGATACACACTTCCTTATTTCAAAACTTACTACAAAACTACATTAATTAAAACTGTGGCAATGGCATAAAGATAAACATATAGACCAATGGAATAGAAGTGAGTCAGAAATAAAAAGATTCTCAACATCACTAATTATTAAAGAAATGCAAATCAAAACTACTATGAGGTACCACCTCACACTGGTCAGAACGGCCATGATTAAAAAGTCTACAGGCAACATATGTATATGTATAACTGATTCACTTTGTTATAAAGCAGAAACTAACACACCATTGTAAAGCAATTATACCCCAATAAAGATGTTAAAAAAAAAAAGGCTACAAATAACAAATGTTGGAGAGGGTGTGGAGATAAGGGAACCCTCTTACACTGTTTGTGGGAATGTAAATTGGTGCAGCCGCTATAGAAAACAGTATGGAGTTTCTTCAAAAAACTAAAAATAGAGTTGCCATATGATCCAGCAATCCCACTCCTGGGCATATACCCAGACAAAACTATAATGCAAAAAGATGCATGCACCCCTATGTTCAGAGCAGCACTATTTACAATAGCCAAGACATGGAAACAACCTGAATGTCCATCGACCAATAAGTGGATAGGCTTCCCTGGTGGCGCAGTGGTTGGGAGTCTGCCTGCCGGTGCGGGGGACACGGGTTCGTGCCTCGGTCCGGGAGGATCCCGCATGCCGCGGAGCGGCTGGGCCCGTGAGCCATGGCCGCTGAGCCTGTGCGTCCGGAGCCTGTGCTCCGCGATGGGAGAGGCCACAACAGTGAGAGGCCCGCATACCGCAAAAAAAATAAATAAATAAATAAAAAATAAATGGATAAAGAATATGTGGTACATATATACAATGGAATATTACTCAGCCATAAAAAAGAATGAATTATGCCATTTGCAGCAACATGGATGGACTTAGAGATTATCATACTAAGTGAGGTAAGTCAGAAAGAGAAAAATATCATATGATATCACTTATATGTGGAATCTAAAATACAACACAAATCAACATATCTACAAAACAAAAACAGACTCACTGATATAGAGAAAAGACTTGTGGTTGCCAAGGGGGAGGTAGGGGAGGAAAGGATTGGGAGTTTGGGATTAGCAGAGGCAAACTTGTATTTTTTAATTTTTTTAAATAATGTACTTTTTTTTGGCCATGCCACACAGCTTGTGGGATCTTAGTTCCCCAACTAGGGATTGAACCCGGGCCATCGGCAGTGAGATTGCGGAGTCCTAACCACTAGACCATGAGGGAATTCCCAAACTTTTATATATAGTATGGATAAACAACAAGGTCCTACTGTATAGCATGAGGAACTATATTCAATATGCTGTGACAAACCATAATGGAAAAGCATATGAAAAAGAATATAAGTATGTATAACTGAGTTGCTTTGCTGTGCAGCAGAAATTAACACAACATTGTTAATCAGCTATACTTCAATAAAATTTTTAAGATGAGTCAGAAATAAACCTTTACATATATGGTAAATTGATTTTCAACAAGGGTACCAAGGCCATTCAATGGAGGAAAGAATAATCTCTGCAATAAATGGTGCTGGGATAACTGGATGTCTATATGAAAAAAAATGAAATTGGACCCTTAACTCATACCATATACAAAAATGAACTCAAAATGGATCAAGAACCTGAATATAAAAACTGAAACCATAAAAGTCTTAGAAGAAAACGTATCAGTAAATCTGTATTACCTGGGATTTGACAATGGGTTCTTAGGACACAAAAAACTTGAGCAGAAGAAAAAATAAATAGGACTTAATCAAAATTAAAAACTTTTGTGCATCAAATGACACTATCAACAGACTGAAAAGACAATCTATAAAATGTGAGAAAATATTTGCAAATTATATGTATAATAATGGTCTATTCTTCAGAATATATAACAAACTCTACAACTCAACAACAAAAAGACAAACCACCCAGTGAAAAAATGGGCAGAGAACTTGAACAGACATTTCTCCAAAGAAGTTCAAATGACCAATACATACATGAAAAGTTGCTCAGCATCTTAAGTCATTAGGGAAAGACAACTCAAAACCACAGTAAGCTACTTCACACCCATTAGAATGGCTACAGTTTTTTTGTTTTTAAATCAGAGTTGGTGAGGATGTAGAGAAGTTGGAACCCTTGTACATGAGGAATATATACTGGTACAGTCACTGTGGAAAGCAGTGTGGCAGTTTCTGAAAAAAAATATAGAATTACCATATGACAGAGAATTACCATATTACCACTGCTAGGCATATTCCAAAAGATCCGAAAAAAGTACTCAAATACTTGCACATGAATGCTCATAGCAGCACTGTTCACAATGGCCAAAAGGTGGAAAGAAGCCAAATATCCATCCATGAATAAATGGATAAACAAAATGTGGTGTATATATACTTCCTGCACCACACAGTTCCCTGACTCCTCAGATTTGATATTTTTTTATCTGTACTTTGGAGTATATTCAACAGATTAAGGTCTAGTGCCCAACTAGCTTTTGCCATTTCTTCATAGGTGAGTGTCCCCCTTCTAGCCTATGAGCTTCTTCCAAACTAGTGATAATACCCTGTTCCTGGCACACACTAAATACTCAAAAATGTTTATTGAATGAATTGATTTCTTTTTCACTATTTCAAATCAGATATCAAATTATGTATTATGCATGTTTTATATATCAAATGCTTGGACTGTACTATTCTTTTTCTTTCATTTCTGTCTCTTTTGCTCATCAGATTAGAAACTCCCCCGGAACAGTGCTCTGTAAACAGCCCATAGTAGCTGTTGCTGTTTTACCAGCTACAGTGTCTTTCCTTCTTTGATTTTCACCACCCTGCAGTGAAAAGAGCCATTTGAAGAAAAACAAGAATTGCCTCTAATGTGAAAAGCAACTTATGCAAATCTGAACACTTGCCAGGGGCAACGTGACAAAAAGGCAGAGATGGTGGGAGAGAGCTAAGCAGCCCACAATAAGTCCATGCTGCATTCGTTTGATAACAGATGAGCTCTTTTCCAAGGTGACTGACATGCACATCAGTACACAGAGCCGGAGGAGGGTTGGAGTGAACTGCCAAGCATTTCAGCCTCTCCAGAGAGCAAGTACATCAAGAACAACTGAGTTGGGAGTCTGGCAAACTGCCAACTGCACGACACCCATCCACCAGTGGGAACACAAAGGGCCTTCATTTTCCTCTCTCTCTGAGCACACTGATTAAAAGTAACAGCTGTCCCCTTCATCCATGAGACTTTATTATGATAATTCCCTACAAGCCGAGGGCTTGCTGTGAAACTTCCACATTATTCTTCAGAATGTAGTCTGGAGATTACCAAAAGATTTGAGAAGCATAAATTGTAACTATTATCTACACAAACTATCTCGAAATAAGCGCACCCATTAGTGCCAGTTGTTCAGAAAGTTTCAATGACCCTAGCTATTTTCCAACTCTTTTCCAACCTCATAAAGGCATAACACTCTGGGAGCCTGTCTATTTTATTTTATTTTATTTTATTTTATTTATTTGGCTGTGTTGGGTCTTCGTTGCTGTGCGCAGGCTTTCTCTAGTTGCAGTGAGCGGGGACTACTCTTTGTTGCGGTGCACGGGCTTCTCAATGCGGTGGCTTCTCTTGTTGCGGAGCACAGGCTTTAAGCGCGCAGGCTTTAGTGGTTGTGGTGTGCAGGCTCAGTAGTTGTGGCTTGCGGGCTCTAGAGCACAGGCTCCGTAGTTGTGGTGCACGGGCTTAGTTGCTCTGTGGCATGTGGGATCTTCTCAGACCAGGGCTCGAACCCGTGTTCCCTGCATTGGCAGGCGGATTCTTAACCACCGAGTGGGTGGTAATTTTTAAAAAAGGTCATTCACCACTGATAGTTTCAGAAACACTGGTCTGGAGGAATTTAACCTCTGATAAAACTTCAGCTTTACCTCACTTCAGGAGAGAGCTAGGGAAAATGCATTCCGCAGTCTCTCTTTCCTCCCACACTCTGACCTCTGTTTCTCCCTTGGGCCAAACCCACTTAGAAGCCAGACGGCAGAAAGGCCCAGGTGATACAGTGTACAGCCAATCAAGTCATGGAGCAGGGCAGAGAAGGACAGGAAATGGATCTGGTGGAGCAAACAGAATTAGCTGTGCTCTGGGCTGTGACACTCATTCGCTGTGTGATCTTGGGAGAGTTACTTAGTCTCAGTGATCTTCAGTTACCCCCATCCCATAAAATGGGGATCCTTAGACCACCATCCACTTATTCCACCACTCTTCATTAACTTGCTTAAGCCAGAGACCTGGCAGTCATTCAGGTCTCATCCAGTCAGTCCTGAGCATCTCACCTCCATAATGACATTCACACGTGGCCCCTCCTCTCCGTCCTTACTGCCCTCCCTGAGCTGAGCTCCTCTGCCTTTGTCCGTTGTACTGCAGCAGCCTTCTGACTGGTCTTGCTCTCCTCCAATGTATCCTCCAGAATGACACCTGAGGGATCTTTTATTTTTTTTTTTAAGATTTTTTTTTTTGATGTGAACCATTTTTAAAGTCTTTATTGAATTTGTTACAATATTGCTTTTTTTTTTTTTACATTTTGGTTTTTTGGCCCCCTAAGGCATGTGGGATCTTAGCTACCCAAACAGGGAACGAACCCACACCCCCTGTATTGGAAGGCGAAGTCTTAAGCACTGGACCGCCAGGGAAGTCCCCTGAGGGATCTTTTAAAATACAGATTTGGCCAACTAAGTTCCTAGCTTAAGTACAGAATTTGAGAGTGAGCATTTAAAACTACTTAAGTGTTTACAATGCTCGAGTGGTTTCGTTTTGTTTTGGTTTTGGTCCTCAGGTTATAAATGTTTTCTTATCCTCCTAATCATGCTCTTTTCCTCTGTTTGAAATGCCCGTGCCCCTTCTTTGCCAGCTAACTCCCGATTCACTTTTTAGAACTTGGGGAAATTTGTCTGACCACCACACCCACTACAAGCAGGGGGCTCCTAAATGCTCTTACTGTACACTTTATTACATCATTTATTCCTGCATTGTAATTAAACTTCCTTTTAGAAACTGCAAACCCCGTGAAGGAAGGAACTACACAATTTTTATGGTTGTATTTCCTTGCCTAATAGTACCTGAACACAATTAGTACCATATATATACATATACACACACACACACATATATATATATATATATATATATATACCCTCTATATATAGTTGAATGAGTTGTTGAATAAATGAGAATTGGGATGGTCAGCTAAGTCTTTATGGAAATGGAATTTGAGCTAAATGGTTTCTGAAGGATAGGTAAAATTGAGATGGCCAAAGAGGAGGGGAGAGAGTTTCTGGTTGGTTTAACAAATTGAGCAGAGGCAGAAAGACCAGTGTGATTAGTGAGTAGATGAGTTTGAATGTAGGAGCTAAAGATGGGAGAGGTCAGTTGAGGTCCAATGGAGGTTTGCCGTGAATTCCACACTGGAATTTGTTTTGTAAACTGGGAGTGAACTGAGGAGTTGAGGTTGAGCCTTGACGTTTTTGAAAGAAGAATGAAATTATATAATAATGTGTCAGGAAGATTACTCTTCCTGGGATGTTTACAATTAATTGAAATAAAAGACTAGAAGCAAAATGGTCATTAAGAAAATTCTTAAAATAATTCATGTGAGGGGGTTAAAAGTCTGGATTTGGATTGTTTGCAGTGGATATGGAAAGGAAACGAATGAGAAGAGACATTAAAAAGAAAGAAGTTATAGGGACTTCCATGGTGGTCCAGTGGTTAAGAATTGATCCTGCAATGCAGGGGACGGGGGTTTGATTCCTGGTCAGGGAACTAAGATGCCATATGTCGCGGGGTAACTAAGCCTGCGTGCCACAGCTACAGAGCCCATGAGCTCTGGAGCCTGCGCACCGCAAAGAAGAGCCTCACGCTGCAACAAAAATCCCACGTGCCTCAACTAGGACCCGACGCAGCCAAAAAATAAATAAATAAATAATTATAAAAATTTGTTAAAATAATGGTCCTTAATGAGTAGCATAAATGCATGGAACTCAATGTTTACTGATTATTCGACACTAAAATTCTGGTCAGTACTAATGACAGAAATAAAGAGGGTACAAAACAATGAGTTAATAAATTCAGCTGTTTTAATAAAGTTTATTAAACTTAAAAAGCCATGTCGAAAATTTAAATCTCAGGCAAAGGTTTTACATTTTGGACTCCAAGGCCCTGTTACAATATCTACTGCCACCTGCTGGCAGAGGAGAAGTGACTAAACTCTCCTAATTGCAAACCTACAAACTTAAGCCACGGTTAACGTTATACAGTCATCGGAATGTCAAGCAGCTAGATGGTAATAGGGGTTTCTATTCTTTATTGTATACTCGAATTGCTGTATCACTACCAGATCTAGGGACCCTGGGAAGCTGCTAGTGGCTGATCAAGCTTGGTGTCTTATCCCATTTTAATTTTACCCCATTACTGAGTGGTTGTAGGATTTCCTTAGTTGTTTTTTTTTTTAAATTAATTTTTATTGGAGTATAGTTGATTTGCAATGTTGTGTTTAGGATTTACTTAGGTTTACAGTTTCCTCACTTCTAAGATTTGAAATGGTGAAGCTTTTCTGGTTGCTTTTACAAGGTTATTAAAAGAAAGAATGGAGAAAAAACAGGTTGAAAGGTAAAGATACTCTTGTTTGTACCAGGCATAAGTTTTGTTCTACAAATTGAGTTTTTTAAAATTTTTGTTCAATACCATAACATGTTTATTTTCGCCATGTTGTAGTAATATGTTTTAAAATCTAGTAGAGTGATACTACATTTAAATGAATATTGATATGTTAGTGTTGATAATACTGGAACCATACACGTATCCTTAAAATAATCATGCCCTTTGATCCAATACTTTTCATTTTGGAAACTTAAGAAAGTAATCACAAAATGGTGAAATAGCTTTATTTACAAAATTTGTATTGCATCATTTGTAATAAAAAGAAATTGGAAATAATGTAAATGTTTAATAAAATAGTAACTGTAAACAGTGCTATAATCATAAAACAAAATATTTTACAGCCATCAAAATGATACTCATAAATAACTTAGATTTACATGGGAAAATTATTTTATTTGGAAAAATGCATCAGTGTTATGATTGCAAATATTGTATATAAAACAAAATAAAATTTTAAGAATTCATGCATATAAAAAACTAGAAAGCAATATACCAAGGGTCAGAATTATTTGACTATGAATATCATTTTCTTTTCTTTTTTTTATTGTGTTAAAATACACATAATTTTTTTTTTTTTTTTGGCTGCGTCAGGTTGTTGAGGCATGTGGGATCTTTCGTTGCAGTGCTCAGCTTTCTCTCTAGTTGTGGCATGCGGGTTTTCTCTCTCTAGTTGTGGTGCGAGGGCTCCAGGGCATGGGGGTTCTGTTGTTGCTGCACGTGGGCTCCCTCTTTGAGGCACATGAGCTCAGTAGTTGTGGCACACAGGCTTAGTTGCCCCGAGGCATGTGGGATCTTAGTTCCCCTACGAGGGATGGAACCCTTGTCCCCTGCATTGTAACGCAGATTCTTTACCACTGGACCACTAGGGAAGTCTCAAAATACACATAACATTTTAAAAAATTATTATTATATTCTAATCCACCATTCTCCGTGGTGAATTACTAAAATTCCATATGGGTGCCTAACAAATATTACGTATTCAATAAGTATTCATTTCTTTCTTCTACCTAACCACTCCTGGGAATGGCGAGAGATTATGTGTATCGCTTTATATTTTTATTCTTACTAATTTATGGAATATATTCATCTTTTCATTATTTTATATTCCCAAATGAGACCATGTATTCTGAATCTGTGTCAGAATATTAGCCATGAATCCATAAGAATGTAAATAGGTGTGGCTGACTGACTGAGGCAAGAGTCATGGTGAGGTGCAGCATCTTAGCATGATCATTGTCTAGGTACTTGATCTGCAATTAGGAGCTTGTCTTTGACCCCATAGGATTAGAAACTCTTGTTAACTGGTTTCCTCAGGAGTGATCAGAATAGAGCCATTTTAATCACACTCACAGGGGACTTCCCTGGTGGCCCAGTGGTTAAGAATCCTCCTGCCAATGCAGGGAACATGGGTTCAACCTCACATGCCATGGAGCAACTAAGCCCGTGCACCACAACTACTGAGCCTGTACGCTAGAGCCCGAGAGCCACAACTACTGAGCCCGTATGCTGCAACTACTGAAGCCCGCGCACCTAGAGCCTGCGCTCTACAACAAGAGAAGCCACAGCAATGAGAAGCCCACGCACCGCAACAAAGAGTAGCCCCTGCTTGCCGCAACTAGAGAAAGCCCTCGCGCAGCAACGAAGACCCAACGCAGACAAAAAAATAAATTTTAAAAAATTTTTTAATTTAAGTTAAAAAAATCACACAAATAAACTTATAAACAAATTTCGATTTTTTAATTTTCATTGAAAAACCAGAACATATGTTAACTCACTGTGATAGACCTTATGGAATCACAGTTGTAGGGGTGATTAATGGACTCAGGAAACTACAAAGCCCAGTGTAGATGAGTTAGCTCCAAATTTCCTTTCCCTCTGTTGGGATATATCTAATAAGGGAGATGACAACTATAGTAAACAAAGATGATTGCTTCTTCTTTTTTTTTTTTTTGATCATGCTGTGTGGCTTTCGGGATCTTAGTTCCTCAATCAGGGATCAAACCCATGCCCTGTGCAGTGGAATCACAGAGTCCTAACCACTGGACCACCAGGGAGTTCCCATGATTGCTTCTTCTTATGCTGAGAATCCTAACCACATTCCTCATTCCCCTAAAACCATGAATTTTAGGAAAGCTGGCATCAGTTCTAGCCTGAGAGAACAAATCTTGTTTGGCCTAATTTCCTTTCATGGCTACTACATTCTTTTTTTTTTTGGCTACTACATTCTTCATGCTAGTGATTGATTTAGGGAGAAGCATGTGGTTCCACTTAGGCCAATGGACATTCGGGGAAGTTGACTAAGTGGGCCTCCAGAAGAGACTTTTTAGCTGTTAAATCTAAACTTATAAAACTCTTAGAAGAAAACATGGGGGAAAAGCTTCATGATATTGAATTTGGCAATAATTTCTAGGATAAAACACCAAAGCAGAAGCAACAAAAGAAAAAAAACAGATAAATTGGACTATCAAAATTTTAAAAATAAAATAAAATAAAATAAATTAATTAAAATTTCTGTGTATCAATATATCCGATAGGGAATTAATATCCAGAATATACAAGGAACTACATATAATTCAAGAACAACAACAAAACCACAATTTAAAAATAAGCAGGGCTTCCCTGGTGGCACAGTAGTTAAGAATCTGCCTGCCAATGCAGGGGACAGATGTTTGAGCCCTGGTCTGGGAAGATCCCACATGCTGTGGAGCAACTAAGCCCGTGCACCACAACTACTGAGTCTGTGCTCTAGAGCCCGCGAGCCACAACTATTAAAGCCCTCACGCCTAGAGCCCATGCTCCACAACAAGAGAAGCCACCGCAATGAGAAGCCCGCGCACTGCAACAAAGAGTAGCCCACCCTCGCCTCAGCTAGAGAAAGCCCACGAGCAGCAACGAAGACCCAATGCAGCGAAAAATAAATAACTAAAATAAATAAATTTAAAAAAAAATAAGAATTGGCAAGAGGCACATGAAAAGATGCTCACCATGGGCTTCCCTGGTGGCAAAGTGGTTAAGAATCCGCCTGCAAATGCAGGGTACACGGGTTCAAGCCCTGGTCCGGGAAGATCCCATGTGCCGCGGAGCAACTAAGCCCGTGCGCCACAGCTACTGAGCCTGCGCTCTAGAGCCCATGAGCCACAACTACTGAGCCCGCATGCCACAACTACTGAAGCCCGTGCACCTGGAGCCCATGCTCCACAACAAGAGAAGCCACAACAATGAGAAGCCTCACATCTCAACGAAGAGTAGCCCCCGCTCACCGCAACTAAAGAAAGCCCACCCGCAGCAACGAAGACCCAACACAGCCATAAATCAATAAATAATAATTTAAAAAAAGATGCTCAACATTGTTAATTATCAGAGAAATACAAATCAAAACCACAATGAGATAACACCTCATACCTGTCAGAATGGCTATCATCAAAAAGACCACAATGGTGATCCAGTGGTTAAGACTCTGTGCTTCCATTGCAGGGGGCATGGGTTCCATCCCTGGTCAGGGAACTAAGATCCCGCATGCCACATGGCATGGCCAATAAAGAATTACATAATAAAAAATAATTGAAAATAAAATAACTTAGAAAAAAAAAGACCACAGGTAACAAATGTTGGTGGGGATGTGGAGAAAAGGGAACCCTCATACACTGTTGGTGGGAATGTAAATTGGTGCAGCCACTGTGGAAAACAGCCTGGAGGTGCCTCAAAAAACTAAAAATAGAACTACCATATGATCCAGCAATTGCACTCTTGGATATACATCTGAAGAAAATGAAAACACTAATTCAAAAAGATATGTGCACCCCAATGTTCGTAGCAGCATTACCTAAAATAGCCAAGATGTGGAAGCAACTTAAGCGTCCATCAACAGATTAATGGATAAAGAAGAATGTGACATATATATATATATATATATATATACACACACACACAAAATGGACTACTACTCAGCCATAAAAAAGAATGAAATTTTGCCATTTGCAACAACATGGATGGACTTGAAGGGTATTATTCTTAGTGAAATAAGTCAGATAGAGATATGATATCACTTATAAGTGGAATCTAAAAAATAAAACAGGGCTTCCATGGTGGCGCAGTGATTAAGAATCTGCCTGCCAATGCAAGGGACACAGGTTCGAGCCCTAGTCTGGGAAGATCCCACATGCCGCGGAGCAACTAAGTCCGTGCACCACAACTGCTGAGTCTGAGCTCTAGAGCCTGCAAGCCACAGCTACTGAGCCCACATGCCACAGCTACTGAAGCCTGCGCACCTAGAGTCTGTGCTCCGCAACAAGAGAAGCCACGACAATGAGAAGCCTGCGCACCCTAATGAAGACTAGCCCCTGCTCGCCACAACTAGAGAAAGCGCGCAGCAACAAAGACCCAACGCAGCCAAAATTAAATAAACAAACAAATAAATAAATAAATTTATATATAAAAAAATAAAGATAAAACAAACTAGTGAGTATAACAACAACAAAAAGGACACACATATAGGAGAATAATCTAGTGGGAAGAGGGGAAGGGCAATATAGGGGTAGGGGATCAAGAAGTCCAAACTACTACGTATAAAATAAATAAGCTACAAGGATATATTGTACAGTACAGGGAATATAGCCAATATTTTATAATAACTAAATGGAGTATAGCCTGTAAAAATTATAACTGTTGTATACCTGAAAGTTTTTGTTGTTCTTGTTAAATTTATTTATTTATTTATGCTGTGTTGGGTCTTTGTTGCTGCATGCGGACTTTCTCTAGTTGTGGTGAGCGGGGGCTACTCTTTGTTGCGGAGTGCAGACTTATTGCGGTGGCTTCTCTTGTTGCAGAGCACGGGTTCTAGGCGCACGGGCTTTGGTAGTTGTGGCTCACGGGCTCTAGAGCACAGGCTCTGTAGTTGTGGTGCACAGGCTTAGTTGCTCCGCCACATGTGGGATCCTCCCGGACCAGGGCTTGAACCCGTGTCCCCTGCATTGGCAGGCGGGTTCTTAACCACTGCACCACCAGGAAAGCCTCCTGAAACTTATATAATGTTGTACAGCAGCTATATCTCAATTTTAAAAATATTTTTATAAAACAAAACAAAACAAAAAATGAGGAAAGGGATTTAGGCATTTCTCCGAAGACAATATGGCCAATAAGCACATGCAAAAGATGCTCAATACCACTAATCATCACAGAAATGCAAACTGAAATCACAGTGAGATATCACCTCACATTCATTAGGATGGATAGTGTAAAAAAGAAGAAAGAACAGAGTTGGTAAGGGTGTAGAAAAACTGGAACCATTGTACACTGTAGGAATGAAAATGGTGTGGAGGCTATGGAAAACAGTATTGTGGGTCCTATTTAATTTAAAACATTAAATATAGAACTACTATATGATCCAGCAAATCCACTTCCAAAAAGACTGAAAGCAGGGACTCGAATATAAATTTATACACTCATGTTCATAGCAGGATTATTACAATAGCCAAAACATAGAAGCAACATAAATGTTCGTTAACAGATAGATGACTGGATAAACAAATATCCATGCAGCAGAATATTATTCAGCCTTAAAAAGAGAAGGAAATTCTGACACATGCTACAATGTGGATGAATCTTGAGGACATTATACTAAGCCCATTACAAAAGTACAAGTAGTGTATGATTACACTTATATGTGGTACCTAGAATAGTAAAATTCACAGAGACAGAAAGTAGAATGGTGGTTGCCAGGGACTCGGGGGAGTGGGGAGCAAGGAGTTACTGTTTAATGGGTACAGAGTTTCAGTTTTGCAAGATGAAAAAGTTCTGGAGATGAATGGTAATGATGGTTTCACAAAATGTGAGTGTACTTCAGAAAAGTGGTTAAGATGGTGAATTTTATGTTATATATATTTTGCCACAATTTTTAAAAAGAGAGAGACTCAAGAATGAAACAGTTCCTTTCCTAACTCCAGTTTTTAACGTGGAGTGATGCCTGGAGCTGCTGGAGTTTCAGTAACCATCTTGCAACCATGAGGGGACAACACAATACTCCGAGGGGAGCAGAGCATAAAGACAGAAACTGGGCTCTTGATGATAGGATTAAGTCCCTGAATTAATGATCCTTGGTACAGCTATTCTTCCAGACTTCCTGTTTTACAAGACACTACAGTATCCTTTTTGTTTAAGTCCTTCTGAGTTAGGTTTTCTTTTATTTGAAACTGAAACATCTTAACATGTAATAACATTGTTGTCAGTCGGTTAGCACACCATATTCCCCAGGCAGGGCTAGGTCCACAATGACCAATTTTTCTCTAACTTTCCTTATCTAAAAACTTCATGAAGTATTAAAAACTTATATTACTACAATATCACCTCATGACCCACTACAAGATTTCTAGCTTTAAGGTGACAGAATTCCAGGTCAATAGTTTCCCGCAACCCCCTATGGCTATTCCCTGAGGATGTCTGCAAGAAAAAAAAGTACCTCTCTGTTACCATATACGTGCAATTCCGTTATGTGAATGTTGTGATCATTGTGCTTTCTTATATTAAGATAGTATTACACTGTAGGGATGAAGCTACATTCTTGCAGGTCTCCCAGGAAGGGTGAGGTCATTTGTGATGTCAGATACTGAAGGAAGAAGTCTGTTTTTCAGTCAGAAGCTTGAAGCAAAGAGGGCAGTCCAAGATAAATAGTTAATGTGGTTTTGCTGAATGAAGGGTCAAATGCCTAGAAACCAAAGGACACCATCAAGAAAGTGGAAGGGCAGCCTACAGAATGGGAGAAAGTAATCTGCAAATCATATATCTGGTATGGGTCTACTATCCAGAATATATAAAGAACTTTTAAAGCTCAACAACAACAAAAAAAAACAGTTCAATTAAAATGTGAGACTTCAAAGACATTTCTTTGGAGATCTGCAAGTGGTCAACAGGCACATGAAAACATACTCAACGTCACTGATTCTTAAGAAATGCAAATAAAACGACAACGAAATACCACTTCGTACTCAATAATATGTCTATAATCAAAAAAACAAAAATAAGTGTAAGATGAAGTGAGGATGTGGAGAAATTAGAACCTTTATATTTTGCTGGGAAGAATATAAAATGGTGCATCTGCTGTGGAAAACAGTTTGGCAATTCCTCGAAAAGTTAAACACTGAATTACCATATGACCCAGAAATTCCACTCCTAGGTATAGACCCAAAGAAATGAAAACAGAGACTCAAATACTTGTGTACACATGATCATAGCAGCCCTGTTTACAATAGCTCAAAAGTGGAAACAATCCAAATATCTATCAATTGATGTATTGATAAACAAATTATGGGGAGTTCCCTAGTGGTCTAGTAGTTAGGATTCAGTGCTTTCACTGCCATGCCCTGGGTTCAATCCCTGGTCAGGGAACTGAGATCCCACAAGCTGCACAGCATGGCCAAAAAAAAAATTATGATATATATATACAAGGGAATATGACTCAGCCATAAAAAGGAATGAAATACTACTATATGCCACAACATGAATGAATCTTGACAACGTTATGCTAAGTGAAAGAAGCCACATAAAAAAGACCTCACATGATTGCATTTATATTAACTATGCAGAGTAGGTAAATCCACTGAGTTAGAAAGCAGACTGGTAGTTGCCAAGGACTGAGGGGAGGGGGGAAAGGGGAATGACCGCTTAACGGGTACAGAGTGTTTTCTGGATTTTTTGCTTTTTTTGGCCACACCACGTGGCTTGTGGGATCTTAGTTCCCCGAACAGGGATCGAACCTGTGCCCCCTGCAGTGGAAGAGAGGGGTCCTAACCACTGGACCACGAGGGAATTCCCGGGTACAGAGTTTTTTGAGGTGTGATGAAAATGTTTTGGAACTAGATAGGGGATGATGAAAATGTTTTGGGGTGATGAAAATGTAGTGGTTGTACAACATTGTAAATGAACTAAAAGTCACTGAATTGTTCACTTTAAAATGATTAATTTTATGTTATTTGAATTTTACCTCAAAAAATAAAGTAATAAAATAAATAAAACCAAGATGCCTAGGAAGCTACTTCTGGGTATTAAATGAAGATGACTTCTTCCATGGAGAGAAAAGGGAGCAGCCAGGAGGTGAGGGACCCAGGCAGTCTACTTTGGGCCAACTCTTTGGAGCTGGATTGAAAATATCTCGAAAGGGCAAGCAGAATGGGAAGAGATTAGCTGTGCTAAATGTGGAAACTTCTTTGTAAAACAGACTGTTTATAATGCTTCCAGTTTCTGTATTTATTTCCCACAATTTCAAGTAAAATTATTTGTAAAGTTTGGAAAACTCTCTTAGGCTGTGAGTTTCTTAAAAGTCAAGAACTGTCATATCTTTGAACCCTTTTTGCCTGGTACATAGTGGGTTCTAGAAATGCTGATTTGATGAAATCAGAGCAGGAGGTTTTGATTACACTTGTGTAGGAGTGTAAAAATGGGAACAATACACTTTTTTTGGAACATCCTTGTCATAGCAACAGTAAACAATTACAGATCACAAAGGAAAGTGAGACTGAAATTCAACTGGAGGGACAAAGGTGTAAATTTTTTTATGGTTAAATCAATATTTGGTTTCTTAAAAGAGGTGGTAACCCCTTATAGTATATGTCTTACTATGGTAAGCAAACTCTACCAGGAAGCAGGAATTTTGTCACAAATTATAGAAAACCAAGCTCAATTGGTTTAACAGTGAAGGGAATTTATATACAAAATGCCCAAAGGTAGGGCTAACTCCAAACCTAATCCTGAGGACAAGTTTCTTGCTGTTTGTACACTGCCTTTTTTGTAAAGTTCCTGGGATAGCTTGCTTTCTGACATCCAGCAGGAGGAAGCCAACACAGTTCTCCCATCAGCATTTTCAGGAAAAATTCTGATTGGACTGGTTCTGTCAACTGCCTACCCCCAACCAAGCACTGTAGCCTATTGGATGGAACACTCCCAGGCTTAGCCTAGGTCATATGTTTCATCCCTGGATTCAGGATAGAATCAGTCTCCCCAGAACCTTGGGATTCCAAAAAGGAAACTGAGGATTGGAGGAAAGGAGAGGATGAGAATATTGCTGGGAAGGCAACTGACAAAAGTCCACTACATAAACTATCTTAAAACCACATTTTAAAATCCACCTCACGTTTATGGTCTAAAGCCCAAACTCAGTTATACTTAATATTAGTCCAGTGGGATGCTCCTCAAAGAAAAAGTCCTCTGATCAAAGAATGCTGGCAAATAATATATACTGTAACCCCCTCTTAGAGGTTCCCTTTGCTCACTAGTTTAGCGAAGGCTTTGAGGAATGCTTTGGCGGAGAGGCCGATGAACTTTGTTTAGTCAACTGTTTCACAAGCTTCTTTGACTGAAGAAACCTCTTTTTGAGCAACACCTATTAACAGCCATGGAACAATGGAACATGTCTTGAAAAAGACTGTGTCATTGCAAAAGTCTGACGTATTCAGACTCGGCTCTGTCTTTGGTGGCAGCAACTTCTTTCTACTTAGTCACCAACTCAACAATTACAGAGGGCTTCCCTGGTGGCACAGTGGTTAAGAATCCTCCAGCCAATGCAGGGGACATGGGTTCGAGCCCTGGTCCGGGAAGATCCCACAGGCCGCGGAGCAACTAAACCTGCACGCCACAATTACTGAGCCTGTGCTCTAGAGCCTGCGAGCCACAACTACTGAGCCCGTGTGCCACAACTACTGAAGCCTGTGCACCTAGAGCCCGTGCTCTGAAACAAGCACTGCAATGCGAAGCCCACGCACGACCATGAAGAGCAGGCCCTGCTCACCACAACTAGAGAAAGTCCGCACACAGCAACAAAGACCCAATGCAGCCAAAAATAAATAAATTTATGAAAACAAACAATTACAGAACCAGGAGTGGTTTTGCAACCAGAAGATTTAATGCTGTTTTACAATTTTTTAGCAGTATGAGATTATTGTGTCAATTTCACGAGCCTTTTGTCTGCCAATAGTTGCCATGCTTAATCTTTTCTATCTCGTTTGTGACACCGTGGTTAGAAAGAAATGAAACAGTATTAAATAGTTAGCTCTGGGAATGGCAAACTGTTAAGGACACTGTCACAGGGTAAATTGTAGACTCTAAAATCACAAGAGCTTTACAGGAAAATGACGCCCAGACTTTCCAATATTCCCAGAAAATGTTCCCTGTTAAAAACTGCCCTTAATGGTCATGAAGAACCTAGGGGCAAGATGGGAATAAAGACACAGACCTACTAGAGAATGGACTTGAGGATACGGGGAGGGGGAATGGTAAGCTGTGACAAAGTGAGAGAGTGGCATGGACATAAATACACTACCAAACGTAAAATAGATAGCTAGTGGGAAGCAACCGCATAGCACAGGGAGATCAGCTCTGTGCTTTGTGACTACCTAGAGGGGTGGGATAGGGAGGGTGGCAGGGAGGGAGACGCAAGAGGGAAGAGATATGGGAGGATATGTATATGTGTAACTGATTCACTTTGTTATAAGCAGAAACTAATACACAAAGATGTTAAAAAAAACTGTCCTTGCTCCACTCCCATCCCTATTTCACAAAGTGAAGAGATCTCACACATGTCTTGGTAAAACATCTTGTGAGAATGTTCCCTTTATAAAAAAAAAAAAGGTAGGTGCTACATATGACATCACCATTAGTAAATTTTCTCCCAAAATATCTCATGGATTTAGAGGGCATTGGAGAAAAAAAGTCCAAAAGTTAGTAATGTAAAAGAAATGTGAAAACTGTGATTCTTTATCAAAAAGTAAAAGAAATGTGGGCACAGATGAAACTCCCTTTGATACCCAGCGAAGGGCTTGAATGGTGTCAGATTTCCAGTGGTTAATAATCTAACCTGCTTGGGGCCTCATGTGATTCTTTCCTCCTTTCCTGCCCTCACCCACTAGCTTTGTTTAGTTCTCCTCATCTTGATACCTCAGTCTTCGGTAATGTATTTATATGAAATGCCCAATTTCAGACTAAACTCTGGTTTCAGAGACTTTTTAAAACATATTCCAACAAATCAATCAAGTGCCCAGCAAGGTATATGGTCTTTTATGGGCAACACAGCTGCAGATTTGCTTATTTATGCACAAATCATTGCTTAGTTGATGGGCCATTTGGCTTTAGTTTTTTTTATTGCAATGATCATTTAAACAATCCTTCTAAATCTGTATTCTTATCCACAACCCTGTGGTCCAGGAAAAGCAAAGGGAAGTGTGATGTTTGTGGAATGAATTATGGTCACGTTAAGCAGATGTTCTTCAGCCGCATATATATTCTTGCTGTATCTTGCATGATGTATTTGTAGAGTTAGCTTCTAGAACTCCAGTTTGTATTATGATAGTCACTAGAAATGTGGTTCTAAAGCCAAAAGGTGGAGATTTCATTGGAATGCAGAAGAGAAAAAATAAATGTAGCTAAATTTGTAAATATTATTTGAGTTCATTCCATGTACCAGGAATTATACCAGGCACTAGAGAGTCAAAGATGAATAAAAAATATTTTTTGTCTCACCCAGTTCAATCCCTCATCATCTTTTCACCAGACTGTCGCATTAGTATTGTGACTAGACTCCCTCCCTCCCGTCTTACCCCTCTTCAAGCCATCGGCTACACTGCAGCACAGCAGCCCATCTGAAATGTAACTCTAACCTGCATTAAGGGCAAATTCTTTAGCATCATAGCCAAGAATGTCAAGACACTCCTCTCTCTGTCTCCTGTCACTCTTCACCTTGACATTTATGTTCTAACTGTATCCAGCTCCTTGAGCTTTCCGCGCATGTGCCATATTAATTCACACCTCTGAGCCATTGCTCAAGGCCTGAGCCTCTGCCAGCCTTGCGTTTCTCAGCGTCTTCTTCCAGCTCAATTTTGTTCTTTCTTCAAGGTTCAACTCATTTCCTCCATGAAGCCTTTCCTGAATGTGCTGGGTACTCTAAGTTCTCCCCTATGTCTGGGCAATCTTCTAACATGGTATCCTGCATATTATATTAAAATTGTGTGTATGTTTCTTCCCTCTCACAATTGGCTCCTTGATGGCAGAGACTGTGCCCTGGCTCTGCCCTGTGCCCTGGTTCATCTTTGTACTCCCAGCTTTCAGCACAGTCCCTGGCCTGTAGTTTACCCTCAGTTATTGTTTATTGAATAAAATAGAACTGAATTGATCATCTTAAATTTTACATTTGCTAAATGAAATTAAATTTTGCAAGTAAGTTTTTATAGAAACTAACACAACCTACCAAACTCTAGAGAAGAATTTTTAAATAGTGGAGCATTATATAAATTCACTATGGTTTTCTTCTGTTAAGGGACTTCCCTGGTGGTCCAATGGTTAAGAATCCGCCTTCCAGCGCAGGGGACGCAGGTTTGATCCCTGTCAGGCAACTAAGATCCCACATGCCGTGGGGCAACTTAGCCCACATGCTGCAACTACAGAGTACACGTGCTCTGGAGCCCATGCACCACAACTACTGAGCCGAGTGCCACAACGAAAGATCCCACATGCCGCAATGAAGATCCTACATGCCGCAACTAAGACCTGACACAGTCAAAAATAAAATAAAAAATAAAAAGTCAGATATGCTATTTCTAAATAATAAGATAATGAACATAATTAATTTCGGAGGTACCTTTCCTACCAAACATAAATATTATCCTGTAAGAAAGTCTCTTCAGTTTCACCACAAACCCTGAGATCTATAATGATGCAAATTACAACTTTATTCTTTTTATGATTTCATAAAAATAATGAGTAAATCCAGCAGTATTGTCATTTTCCAAATGAGGACAATCCAAACTTAGGCCCCACAAGGCTGTTCACAGGTAACAATTATTTTGAAAGGAAACTTGAGTGGACAAATGTGACTTATCTGCCCAATATGCCTTCCTTTGGGAACCACCCATTCCTCACTCCTTATGGTCCAGATGGGAGTGCAATCATAGAACCCCATGCCCTAAATGATACCTTTGGATTAACCTGTCCACATGGCAAAGTGACTGCTTCAGAGCTGAGTCCACAACTCAACCTGGGAGAGCCACAGCCCTTCCCATGACTACCCACTCCTGTAACACACAGAAGCTGTAAGCACATGAAACTAAGAAGGTCAATGGCTATCAAACTGAGTTGCTATGACTTGCAACAAAAAGAGTTTTTTCTGATATAATAACCTAGAGTATTTTTAAAGTAGACTATTTCTAGTAAAAATATAGTCAGCAAAACAACCTTCTACAACCTTTTATAACTGTACACACAACTGTAAACAAAACACCTTTAACAATATTTTATAACTTCAGTCACAAGTTTAACACGCTTGGAAAGTCCTGCCACCTATTTGACATTTTGAACACATATAAAGGCTTGAAAAACACTGGCTTATTTATCAGTTAGTGATACTAAAATTTTGATTATTTAATTCATTTAGTTTTTTTTAAGCACACAATCTCTTAGCATACATCTCAATCACTATCATTTGTGTCATAAGCATAAATTTATATAATTATAATTAATTCTGATTAATTAAAAAATTCACCAATTGTTTTTTTAAAAACCCAGAAAAATCCAAAGAAAGATTAAAACTATAAATTTAAAAAAAAAAAAAAACTACAAATTTTAAAGAATTTTTTAGTGACTGATCAAATTATCAAACTGAATGAAAGTAGCTATATCTTCCAAAACATGTATTAACATGTCCTAATCTTTTTTCTTTTTGATTTACAAGTAAAACCAGAACATGACTTTTTAAAAATTTAATTATTACTTTTTTTTTTTCTGATATGGCTGTGTCTTCACCAGGATAACAGGCTATTTTGGCCAGAAAATTTCACAGAATATTTATCTCTATACAAATGGTCTTAAAATTGAGAAGGTTATTAAGACTGAAATATATATATATATATTTTATTTGTTTTGTTTTGTTTTTGGTCTCATCACACAGCTTGCAGGATCTTAATTCCCCAACCAGGGATTGAACCTAGGCCCTAGCAGTGAAAGTGTTGTGTCCTAACCACTGTACTGCCAGGGAATTCCCTAAGACTGAAATTTTTATCTTACCAGCATATAAAACCCACAAATGACAAATTTGTCCCTGAATTATTGAGTGCCACTCCATACGTTTGTCTTTGTATTTCACTAGACTATGAATAAAGGAACTACAGTGACAGGCCAGTCCTAGCATGGTTATTGCCCTGTCAGGGACCAAAGCTGACCCAGGCAGCAAGCACAGGGTAGAATATGGAGGGGCCCAGGTGTATGAAGATGAAAACAGCTTATTGTTTATGGAGACTTAAGCCAAGACAGCTATGAACATGAATTATTCCTTCCTGGCAACAGCTAAGAAACTGCCAGAATGAACCCTAGAATCTGGGGGTGCCTTGGGCCAAAGCCTGGGTATGGATCTCCAAGAAGAGTCCCAGCAGAATAAGAGCCAGTGTTGTAGCAACGGAGCAGGTGGCTAGCAGCAAACAAGTGTTGAGCTAGCATGAGAACTAAGAAATAACCTCCATCCCCACCGCTCAGCACACAGCCCCTACGGTAGAAGCGCGCTAAGCCCTGGCTCCCAAGGGCTGCCCCTTAACAGTTCCATCATGGCACTTTTTACCACTCTAGCAACCAACACCAGGCAGCTGTTGCCACTGGCCTCCAGCCCCTACCCTGGGGCTTGGGGGTCAGGGGTCAGATCCCCCAGGACTCACCTTCTAAAGCAAACTTTCTTTACTTTGCATTATAGGTACAAGACAGTGACCTACTTATCTTTCCTCCTCCTCCCCATGTTTTCAGAAAACATTTTTCGTCTCCTGCCCCTTCCCATTCTGCTTTCGGTCAATCTGCATCCCCTTTTCCTCCCCTCCCCAGGATGGAGAAGGTGGTGAACCCAGGAACTGAGGAAGGAGGTTTTCTGTTCAATGACATTAAAGGCCCTGGGGGGAAGGTAAAGCTCAGAGCAAGAGGGAGTTTTTGTTTTTATTTGGTTGGAGTTTCTCATATTTGAAAACACTGCAGTATTCATGAGTTGGCCATGTGGAGGGTGTTTCTAAGTAGAGGTGAGAATGGGAAGAAAAATCTTGGGCACCAGGTGAGAGTCATGTTGTTAGTAACTGGGCAGAGGTGAAAGAGGTGGAGATGCAGTGTCATCTGCCTCTGGATCTCTTCCAAGACCTAGTTTCCCCTCACCCAACCTCTTAGATAGCTTTTCCCCCATAGTGGGGGAGACTCTGGACCCCAGAGTCCTCCAAAGAATCTTCACTGGTTGCCTGAATCTTGGGTGCTGCTGTGATCTAATTGGAGGAGGGACAAGTTTCTGATACCCATGCTCTGATTTATACATAAGCATTTTCCCCCCTCTGGCCTGCAGATGGCCTTAGCCCCAGCCACTAAATCCCCCTGCACTTTGTTCTTTAATGGTAGTTCAGTTGTGATAGTTGTTTTATGAGGGTTCTGACTGATTTACCTGCCTTCTTACCTTTTTAATTAAATGGAATCCAAGGTGTATTTGAGGTTTGGGGAGGGGCTGTAGAAAACAGTATGGGCGGCAGCTACTCCAACCCAGTCTCCACTGTCAGCTTCCTCCAATTCTGATTCTTGCTTCACCTATATTCTTGCCAACCCAGCTCTTGGGTAGAGGTTTGCCTTTCCTGGGGAATTAACTGAGAAACTGGAGAAGGATCTCAGGATAGTGTAGACCACAGTAGGGGAATGAGGAGGAGTCAGGCAAGAGGGAGGGGTTTTCTATCCTTTCCCAGGGTTCACATTCAGTTTGATCCACTGATTACCAAGCTTTTTCTACCTCCCTCTAAATAGGTATGATCTTCAGTTCCACTGTACAGTCTGTTCTGTCCCCCACCTCCCATGAGCCCTATTTCTTTTCTCCTTTGTTAGTAATTTTAGTTTGGTCCCTCCAGGCTTATGCCCAAACCCACCCACCATGCAACCAGTGGTTTAATCCCTCTACCACTGGGGGTAGCACCACAGAAGCCTACCTGTGGCCCCTTATATCATAACACGTGTTCCTGTGGACAGGGAACAACTGGCACTGAAGGTCCCCCACAGCTGTCTCACAGCAGCAGAGGACTTTCTAAATCTCTAGCCTCTCTTCACATCCCTCATCAGGTATTTTAGGATGTCTTTGGGAAGCCATCAAGGCAAAAGAGAACTCTGAAGTCCCTTTGTTCTAGCCCAGAGTTTTGAGAAAATTGTGGGAAGTAGATAGGAGAGACCACAGTGACTTAGGATGGAATTTTTCTGCCTTCTTGGCCTACAGACTGCCGTCTGTCCCAGAGCAGCTGAGAAAGCCATAAAACTGAACTTCTGAGGGACCCAGCTTAGGTTCCCCCACTTAGGCCTTCAATTCCTTTCCTTTCCAGGGGCAGCCTTGGTGCCCGTGGCCCTGAAACACGCATACATTTCCCCCTTCCTTTCCTGGCACCCACAGTGCATCCTTACAAGTGGAAGAATTAGGATAGCTCTCAAATTTCTTTTTTCTTTTTTTAATATATTTATTTATTTATTTATGTTTGGCTGTGTTGGGTCTTCGTTGCTGTGCACGGGCTTTCTCTAGTTGCAGCGAGCGGGAGCTACTCTTCGTTGCAGTGAGTGGGCTTCTCATTGTCGTGGCTTCTCTTGTTGCGGAGCACGGGTTCTAGGCGCGCAGGCTTCAGTAGTTGTGGCACGTGAGCTCAATAGTTGTGGCTTGCGGGCTCTAGAGCTCAGGCTCAGTAGTTGTGGCGCACGGGCTTAGTTGCTCCGCGGCATGTGGGGGTCTTCCCAGACCAGGGCTCGAACCTGTGTCCCTTGCATTGGCAGGCAGATTTTTAACCACTGCGCCACCAGGGAAGCCCTCAAATTTCTTAAAAATGAAGTTTTTCTCTGTGTTGCTTTCTCTGTGGAGCAGGAGAGAAGATGTTTCATTGCCTTGGGACTGGGAAACCATTTCACCAGGCTTCATCTCCCCTCCCCCAACCCCCTTAGGAACAGGATTGGCCTTAGCTTCTGGACCTATCTGCTGCCTTTCTTCTGCTCCCTACCAGCTCTTCTGCTTTCCTGTGAGCTCTGTTGGGCTTGAGGAATCTTAGTGTTTACTTCCCAGCTCTTCACTTTTTCCTTCTGTTCAGTTTTTTATTTGGGGGGGGGAGGGCGTGTGTGTGTGTGTGTGTGTGTGTGTGTTTTTCTACTAAGAAAGTGTTTGACTTTTTCCCCCCTTCTTCCTCTTCCAACATAACAATTGTAATGGAATTCAACTGCTGATTTACTGCTGCATTTACTCTAAGTAAAAAAGGAAAAAAATAAAGAAAGAAATTAAATGAATTATAACAATGACAAGAAGAGAAATAGAGACAATGAAAAATTTCTTCTACTGAACTTTATAGGTGTGTGTCTGTCAGTTTAAAAAAAAATTAATTAAATAAATAATAATGTAATAATAGTAATAAAGTACCTACCAGTTTTTTTCCCCCAAGGTAACAGTAGTGTTTGTTTTTTATTAAATTGCACACGTCTATAAACCTAATAAACAGGTTTTTTCTATTTTTTTTATACAGCAGGTTCTTATTAGTCATCAGTTTTATACACATCAGTGTATACATGTCAATCCCAATTGCCCAATTCATCACACCACCACCACCACCACCACCCCGCGGCTTTCCCTGCTTGGTGTCCATACATTTGTTCTCTACATCTGTGTCTCAATTTCTGCCCTGCAAACAGGTTCATCTGTACCATTTTTCTACGTTCCACATATATGCGTTAATATACGATATTTGTTTTTCTCTTTCTGACTTTCTTCACTCTGTATGACAGTCTCTAGATCCATCCATGTCTCAACAAATGACCCAATTTTGGTCCTTTTTATGGCTGAGTAATATTCCACTGTATATATGTACCACATCTTCTTTATGCATTCATCTGTCGATGGGCATTTAGGTTGCTTCCATGACCTGGCTATTGTAAATAGTGCTGCAGTGAACACTGGGGTGCATGTGTCTTTTTGAATTGTGGTTTTCTCAGGGTATATGCCCAGTAGTGGGATTGCTGGGTCATATGGTAGTTCTATTTGTAGTTTTTTAAGGAACCTCCATACTGTTCTCCATAGTGGCTGTATCAGTTTACATTCCCACCAACAGTGCAAAATGAGGTCATAAGGGTGGGTGTCCTAATTTAATAGGATTGGTGGCCTTATTAGAAGAGGAAGACACAGGGAATTCCCTGACGGTCCAGTGGTTAAGACTTGGCGATTTCACTGCCTGAGCCTGGGTTCAATCCCAGGTTGGGAAACTGAGATCCCGCAAGCCATGTGGCATGGCCAGAAAAAAAAGAAAAAAAAAGAGGAAGATACATTCTCTCTCTCTCTCTCTCTCGCCCCACCCCCCGCCTCTGCATGCACAAACCGAGGAAGGACCATGTGAGGACATATCAAGACAGCCATCTGCAAGCCAGGAAGAGAGGTCTCACCAAGACCAAATTGGCGGGCACCTTAATCTTGGGCTTCCCAGACAGGAGTGAATTGGGAGAATTTCCAGTTAAATAGTTGTCTCCTGTCACACATGGAATCAGCTATATGCACTCATTTCAAGAGTAAGTTCTCTATGAGAAATGAATTTCTGTTGTTTAAGGCACTCAACTATGGTATTTTTAAAATTTATTTATTTATTCATTTATTTAATTTTTGGCTGCATTGGGTCTTCTCTGCTGCACATGGGCTTTCTCTAGTTGCAGTGACCGGGGGCTACTCTTTGTTGTGGGGCGCAGGCTTCTCATTGTGGTGGCTTCTCTTGTTGTGGAGCACAGGCTCTAGGCACGCAGGCTTCAGTAGTTGTGGCACACGGGCTTCAGTAGTTGTGGTTCGCGGGCTCTAGAGCGCAGACTCGGTAGTTGTGGCGCATGGGCTTAGTTGCTCCACAGCATGTGGGATCTTCCCGGACCAGGGCTCGAACCCGTGTCCCCTGCATTGGCAGGCGGATTCTTAACCACTGCACCACCAGGGAAGCCCCTCAACTATGGTATTTTGTTATGACACCCAAGCAGACTGATACACTGCTCCATGTAGTGAACTCCACCTTGCTCTGACAGGAGTTGCCGAAGATGTGGCTGTAATCAAGGAGGATATTTAATCCATGGCAAGCAGAGGAAGAACTTTTGGGGCCTTAGAGTGCCCAGACTGGAGATGGCTGTGGACTTGGTAGATGGACTCCAGGGAGAAGAGGGACACATGAGACAAACTCCTGTGCTTGAGCACCAACTTTCCTTTCACCCCCAATTTATGACCAGTTTATCTGTGTGTATGTGTGTGTGTGTGTGTGTGTGTGCACGTGCACACACACTAATGCATATTTTATTATGCCTCCAAGTATCTTTGGAATTAAGACATTTTAAATATAGTTTAAAGTGAGTACAAGAAGAATGAAAGGGGAGGCATTAAAGAGAATAACCGTAGAAAGCAAACAGAAAGAGACAGACAGAAAGAAAAAGGAGGAAATTAGAAGATGGGAATAAATGATGGAGGAAACACGGATTACTAGCATGAGTTCCCTGCATTCACGTCAGTTGGCAACATGAGAAGTGACTAAAGAGACAGCAGGGTCAAGAAATATTCAACCACGGATGTAAAAACTTACATTGATTATCATTGGGAGAAGTTGGGTGAATGCATATAGGAACTCTCAGTAGTACTGTTTTTGCAACTTCTTGTGAGTCAAAGTATTTAAAAACTGAAAGTATATGCATATTTAAAATATATAAATATATTTTAGCTTAGAAGAAAAGCTACATCTAAAACTCCACTGAGCAGGTAATATAACATACTGTCAAATAAGAGTATAGTTTATATCCGTTAAGTGATCTATTGAATAAATATTCTTTGTTTTTAGTAATATTAAAGTTTTATTCAAGGGATAGACACCTACAAAATGTTAAAGGGCAAATGGCAGAGGTTTAGGTCTGATACTATTTAATTAATTTTAACTAATAACTAGGGAAAATATGAGGGACATACAAAGAACAAAATATGGACATTTTCCACAGGTATGAAATTGAATAAATATTCTTTTATATAGATCTGGTGCCAACCAATGTGCTAGGAGCTATGAATATAGAGGTGAAAAGATAAGGTCACTGTCCACAAGGAATTGATGGTTTAGTGGAGAAATAGACACACATATAATAAATACAAATATATTTAATAAATATAATATAATATGACCACTAAATCAAAGGAGAAATGGACAAATTCTGTAGTGGACCTTTGTTTGTTTTGGTTGTCCAGCTTCTAAATATCCTTCCTATTTGGAAGCAATCTGAAGACCAACAAGAGGCAGGGCTGCACTGCCCAATATGGAAACCTAAAGGGGGCCTTGCCATTGTCCCCTGTATTGGCAGGTGGATTCTTAACCACTGGACCACCAAGGAAGTCCCAAGTTACTGGTCATTCTTAGCTGCAGTGGTATGTTGGAGTCAGCTTGTACCTGCTCATGAAAGCTTATTGTAAATTATTCAGGAATATTGTGAAAATATTGTGACAATGATGAGTGTATTAATTTCCTGTATCTGGTATAAAAACTGCCACAAACTCAGTGCTTTAAAGCATCACAAATTTATTATCTTATAGCTGCAGAAGTAACGAGTCTGACATTGGTCATCAGGGCTGCATTCCTTCTGGAAACTCTAAGGGAAAATCTGTTTGATTGCCTGTTCCTTTCCTTGGCTGTAGGAATTACCTCCATCCATCTTCAAAGCCAGCAGCATAGCATCTTCTACTCTCTCTTTTTCTGACCTCTGCTTCTATTGGCATATCTCTTTCTCCTCCCTGTGATGACATGGAGCCCACCTAGATAATCCAGAATAATCTTTCCATCTCTGAATCCTTAACTTAATCACATCTGCAAACCTCATTTTGCCATGTCAGGTAACATATTCACAGGTTCTGGGGATTCAGCTGTAGACATTTTTGAGGAGCCATTATTCAGCCCGCCATTAATGATCAATCTTTCAATTCTTACTGAGTACAGACTTGGTCTCAGATTCCTAACACAAGCACTTCATAGCCATAGGTCTGAGTCAGCACAGGAGATAAAAACCTATATTCCTATCTTTAGCCAATGTTAAATTTGTCCAATCATTCAACATATATGTATACAGTTTTTACTATGAGTTATGTGTTGTGCTAGACAAATGTTGATGGAAATGGATGCAGACCCTGCCCTAGTGGAGGTCAAAGTCTATGGGGGAAGAGAGGCACTAAGCAAGTAAGCAAACCAAGGAATACAATAAAAAAGTAAGAAGAGTGCTAGCAAGGGAAAAAACAGGGTCCTGATAGAGAGCAGGTGTGATGGTCAGGGAAGCCATGTGTAAGAGGGTAACAAGCTGAGGCTTGAAGGATTGGAAATCAGTGCTGTGAAGAGTGGAGAAAGGTGTTACCAGTGAGGGACCTCTGTGTGGGAAAGCTCTGAGGCCGGACTAAATGCTTTCATGGAACCAACACTGACAGTGCTGAGAGAGAATGCTGTGGCAGCCCCAGATTGCTTCCTTGAGGTACAGATTCTCTGAATAAAGCTGACTTATTTCCCCATAGAGGACTTACCATGGTGAGACTGTATTCACCTATGGCCAACTTCCGTCCCCACCTGGCCACAGCCCAAGCCACACCCTTTGACTAGAGCCATCTAGCAAAGAAAGCTGTTAGAAAATAACCTTTACTCTCATTCTTCACCTGTCCAGATTGCCATGCTGCAGCACTTGAGTTTGGCCAGAGTCTTTCAACAGTCTGTTTTTCTGTGTAGGAGGGAGAAATTGGACTTGTGCATTAGTTCAGAGGGATATAACACTGTAGACAAGTAGGTATTGCTTTTATTTTAAAAGAGCAACTAGTATGTTCTCTGCCCACGAATCTGTTACACACATTGACGCTGTTAAACAGATACCCTTTAACTGAATAAAAAAGGTACAATTTTACCTATCTGTTGAATATTTGAAAATGTCGTAGTAGCTTTTTTTCTTCCAGAACTGCTGTTTCCGTCTTGCTTCATATTTCATGTTTGATTAATACTGTCATTGTTCCTAAATGCCCCTACTGTTAACTATGTTTTATTCATTGGAACCCTTAATTTGTCTTTTATTATTGTCCTTTCTGTTTTCAAATTAAGGTATTGATATTATTCCCACTTTTTAAACTTTTTTAAATTGAAATATAGTTGATGTACAGTATTACATAAGTTACAGGTGTGCAATATAGTGATTCACAATTTTTAAAAGTTATACTCTAGGGCTTCCCTGGTGGTGCAGTGGTTGAGAGTCCGCCTGCCGATGCAGGGGACACGGGTTCGTGCCCCGGTCCGGGAAGATCCCACATGCCGCGGAGCGGCTGGGCCCGTGAGCCATGGCCGCTGAGCCTGCGCGTCTGGAGCCTGTGCTCCGCAACGGGAGCGGCCACAACAGTAAGAGGCCCGCGTACCACCAAAAAAAAAAAAAAAAGTTATACTCTGTTTATAGTTATTATAAAATATTGGCTATATTCCCTGTGTTGTACAATATATCCTTGTAGCTGACATTATTCCCATTTTAGGACAGAATTCTTGAACTCAAAAACAGAAGCTTTAAAAATCTCTATTGTCTCTTGTCATGAAGAACTCTTTGGTAGGAATGTCTATTTTAAGGAACTTCAACAAAGGCCAGGGAGGGAAGGCAGAGTTTAATTCTGCAAGTTGCTGTACTGACTCCATATGGCCACCAGGGGGAGAAAAAACCTTTGAAGCTCTTTTATCTCCAGAAATTCTGCAGTATTTTTCTTTAGCCGTAATCTTTGCCTTTGACTTGTTCCAACCCAAACATGTACATAAATTAGGGAAGTAACTTGCATAAAGCGGCTCAGTCCTGTTTTCCTCATATAATATAATTCCTGGGAGCCTTTCCTATTTGTTTACTGCTCCACCAAAATGGTTAAGTGGCCCATGTGACAAAGTGAGCTTTGTAAGCAAAAGTGAGGTCATGAGGATACAAATTCTGACCACTACTGCGTGCAGACATGCCCCAGTAGATCATGTAGCAGAGAATCAAAGCGAACTCAGCTTTTCACACAGATGTGTGCACCTTTTACACTTCAGACTGAGCTCTCAAAAGTGGCTGAAAAAAAAAGGGAGGGGCCCCGGATACTGAAAGGGTAACAGTGCTTTAGCCATGCTAAAAGCAACACTAAGCTATAAAATGACAAGTGCAATGTATTCTGAGGGCTCCCTGCCACTTCACAGAAGAGGAACTGGGAGGATAATTTCATGTAAAGAAGTTCTAGACAATATTGCAGTCATTTGATCACTGACAGGCAGCAGGACTTATTCAAGCAGGTAGAAGTAGAGATGCAGATGTGACAGGTCATTTTATAATGATCATCTAATAGATTTCATGAAAAATTGCCTCTATTTATATCTCTATTGATGAATTTACTAAAAGGAATGTGCTCAAATTTATCAAAAAACTGATAGAGTCAATTCAATTTAGTGAATTATTGAATTATTTTAACCATGTCTTCTAGATTCTCTCCTAACGTTCCAGTCACTCATGGACTCAAACAAACAAAAAATGTTTGGCACTGCCTTCTTAAATTTAGGTTCAATAGATGAGGCAATTGGGCTGATATCTAAATTTTTAAAAAGTTGTAGAGATGAGTTTGATTCATGGTCAGACCTGAGAAAAGGTGACATGGATTCACCATGTGAATGAATGGTGATGAATTCATTATTACTGACAAATATGTCAAGGTGGGACTTCCCTGGTGGTCCAGGGATTAAGACTCCATGCTCCCAGTGCAGGGGGCCTGGGTTCAGTCCCTGGTCTGGGAACTAGATCCTGCATGCCGAAACTAAAAGATCCCACATGCTGCCACTAAAGATCCCGCACGCGGCAACAAAGATGCTGCATGCAGCAACTAAGACCCGGCGCAGCCAAATAAATATATAAATAAGTAAATAAATATTTCTTAAAACGTGTCGGGACCTCCCGTGGCGCAGTGGTTAAGAATCCGCCTGCCAATGCGGGGGACACATGTTTGAGCCCTGATCTGGGAAGATCCCTCATGCTTCCGAGCAACTAAGCCCGTGCGCCGCAACTACTGAACCTGCCCTCTAGAGTCCTCCAGCCACAACTACTGAGCCCGCGTGCCACGACTACTGAAGCCCATGCATCTAGAGCCCATGCTCTGCAACAAGAGAAGACACCGCAATGAGAAGCCCTCACATGGCAAGGAAGAGTAGCCCATGCTCACCGCAACTAGAGAAAGCCCGCACATGGTAACGAAGACCCAATGCAGCCAAAAATAAATAAATAAATAAATTTATGTTTAAAAATGTGTCAAGGTTATGGAAGATGGAAGCTGGATGAAGGGTATACAGGAACTCTCTGTACTTTGCAACTTTTCTGGAAATCTAAAATTATTCCAAAATAAAAGTTTATTTTAAAGTTAAACAAAAAACTTAATAGAACCAATTTAGTTAAATAACCATTAAATATTTTATCTAAATGTTTCCCATCAAAAGATATGTTTAATTGTCAAATTTTTTAAAAAAGGAGATTGTAAAACAGTTTTATATGTATAATATAGATGAAATACAAGTAATTGAAAAGATATATTATACTCCATGTTACAGTTATCTCTCTTTGGAAGATGGGATTATAGGTGATTTTTTTTTCCTGGTTACCATCATTTTTAAAATTTTCTATAATAAGTAGGTGTTATTTTGGTAATGAAAGAGGTTTTGTGTTTTGGGTTTTTTTCAATATAATGTTCTCCAATATAACTCTAGAGAGGTCCCATATCAAGGCCAGTTATCATACACAGCTCTGGGCTTTTTCCAAAGTTCTGATTCTTATTAATTAGTGCTTTCTAGGAAGTACTCCACTTAATGATGGTAATTTGACGCCAGGCAGAGGTTGGAGAAGACAGATTCAATCTCCTCTCGGTCCTTCAAGTCAGAGCAGATCCAGAGCTGGGTCAGAAAGCCCAAAGACGGCTCATTGGGAAAAAGTACTAGTCTTTTACATAACATAAAATTTACCATTGTAATCATTTTTAAGTATACAATTCAGTGGCATCAGATAAGTACATTAGCACTGTTGTGTAATCAAAACCACTATCCATTTCCAGAACTTTTCATCATCCCAAACTGAAACTCTCTACCCATTAAACACTAACTCTTCATATCTCCTTACCCCCAGCCCCTGGCAGCCTCTTTTTTACTTTCTGTCTCCATGAATTTAACTACTTTAGGTACCTCAAGTAAGTAGAATCATACAATATTTGTCCTTTTGTGTCTAGCTCGTTTCACTTTAGCAAATGTTTTCAAGGTTTATCTATGCTGTAGCATGTGTCAGAATTTCATTCCTTTTTATGACTGAATAATATTACATTGTCTGTATATACCACATTTTGTTTATCTGTTCATCAGTAGAGGGACATTTTAGTTGTTTCCACCTTTTGGCCATTGTGAATAATGTTACTATGAACATTGGTGTACAAGTATCTGCTCAAGTCCCTGCTTTTAATTCTTTGGAGTATACAATAACAATAATTCTAGGAGTAGAATTACTGGGTCATAAGGTAATTCTGTGTTTAACTTTTTCAGGAAAACAGCTAAGCTGTTTTCCTCAGAGGCTGCACCATTTCACATTCCCACAAGCAGTACACAAGGAAGGGTTCCAATTTCTCTATACCTTTGTCAACACTTGTTATTTTCTGTTTTTGTTTTGTTTTGTTTTTTTGCGTTACACGGGCCTCTCACCGTTGTGGCCCCTCCCGTTGCAGAGCACAGGCTCCGGACGCGCAGGCCCAGCGGCCACGGCTCACGGGCCCACCCGCTCCGCGGCATGTGGGATCCTCCCGGACCAGGGCACGAACCTGTGTCCCCTGCATCGGCAGGCGGACTCTCAACCACTGCGCCACCAGGGAAGCCCCTTGTTTTGTTTTGTTTTATCATAGTTATTGCACTGAGTGTGAGAACCACCCACATTTTATATGTCACGTGTATTCTTAGCAAGCACACTACCAACAAACAATTATACTTGTTCGTTAAGATTTGTCACAATAAAAAAATAAAAAGAGTTGTCACAATAATTAATAATTGACCCAGGACAGTTGAAAAGCAAAGTTTGCTGTTTACTGTCCCATCTCCAGGACAGTGTGTCAGAAAACAGGCACGGGACTAGATTGCCCCTGGAAAGCAGGACTAGAGGGGGCAGGAGGGCTTCGGAGGGAAATACTGGAGAGGCAATCAGAGCCCAGAGGAAACCAAGCAAAGCCAAAAGCACACGGCAGGGGGCGCCTTCAAGATGGCAGAGAAGTAAGACGTGGAGATCACCTTCCTCCCCACAAATACATCAGAAATACATCTACATGTGGAACAACTCCTACAGAACACCTACTGAACGCTGGCAGAAGACCTCAGACTTCCCAAAAGGCAAGAAAGTCCACACGTACCTAGGTAGGGCAAAAGAAAAAAGGAAAAACAGAGACAAAAGAATAGGGACGGGACCCGCACCAGTGGGAGGGAGCTGTGAAGGAGGAAAGGTTTCCACACACTAGGAAGCCCCTTCACTGGTGGAGACAGAGGGGTACATGGAGGGGAAGCTTCAGAGCCACGGAGGAGAGCACAGCAACAGGGGTGCAGAGGGCAAAGCGGAGAGATTCCCGCACAGAGGATTGGTGCCGACCAGCACTCACCAGTCCGAGAGGCTTGTCTGCTCACCCGCCGGAGTGGGCGGGGCTGGGAGCTGAGGCTCGGGCTTCGGTAGGATCCCAGGGAGAGGACTGGGGTTGGTTGCGTGAGCACAGCCTGAAGGGGGCTAGTGTGCCACAGCTAGCCGGGATGGAGTCCAGGAAAAAGTCTCGACCTGCCTAAGAGGCAAGAAACCATTGCTTTGGGGTGCGTGAGGAGAGGGGATTCAGAACACCACCTAAACGAGCTCCAGAGATGGGCACAAGCCGCAGCTATCAGCATGGACCCCTGAGACAGGCATGAAACACTAAGGCTGTTGCTACAGCCACCAAGAAGCCTGTGTGCAAGCACAGGTCACTATCCACACCTCCCCTCCCGGGAGGCTGTGCAGCCCGCCACTGCCAGGGTCCCAGGATCCAGGGACAACTTCCCCAGGAGAACACATGGTGTGCCTCAGGCTGGTGCAACATCACGCTGGCCTCTGCCGCCACAGGCTCATCCCGCATTCCATACCCCTCCCTCCCCCTGGCCTGAGTGAGCCAGAGCCCCCAAATCAGCCGCTCCTTTAACCCCATCCTGTCTGGGTGGGGAACAGATGCCCTCAGGCGACCTACACGCAGAGACAGGGCCAAATCCAAAGCTGAACCCCAGGAGCTGTGCAAACAATGAAGAGAAAAGGAAATCTCTCCCAGAAGCCTCAGGAGCAGCAGACTAAATCTCCACAATCAACTTGATGTACCCTGCATCTGAGGAATACCTGATTAGACAATGAATCATCCCAAAATTGAGGCAGTGGACTTTGGGAGCAACTGTAGACTTGGGGTTTGCTTTCTACATCTAATTTGTTTCTGGTTTTATGCTTATCTTAGTTTACTATTCAGAGCTTATTATCATTGGTAGATTTGTTTACCGATTTGGTTGCTCTCTTTCTTTTTTAATTTCATATATATATATTTTTTCCTTTTTCTCTTTTTGTGAGCGTGTATGTTTATGCTTCTTTGTGTGATTATGTCTGTATAGCTTTGCTTTTGCCATTTGTCCTAGGGTTCTGATTGTCCATTTTGGTTTTGTTTGTTTGTTTGTTAGTATAATTTTTAGTGCTTTTATCATTGGTGGATTTGTTTTTTGGTTTGCTTGTTCTCTTCTTTCTCTTTTTTTTTTAATTATTAATTTTTTTAAATAATTTTTTTCTACTTTAATTATTTTATTTATTTTTTCTTTCTTTCTTTTTCTCCCTTTTTTTCTGAGTCATGTGGATGACAGGGTCTTGGTGCTCTGGCCAGGTGTCAGGCCTGAGCCTCTGAGGTGGGAGAGCCAAGTTCAGGCCACTCGTCCACCAGAGACCTCCCAGCCCCATGTAATACCAAATGTCAAAAGCTCTCCCAGAGATCTCCTTCTCAACGCTAAGACCTAGCTCCACTCAACGACCAGCAATCTACAGTGCTGAACACCCTATGCCAAATAACTAGCAAGACAGGAACACAAACCCACCCATTAGCAGAGAAGCTGACTAAAATCATAATAAGGTCACAGACACCCCAAAACATATCACTGGATGCAGACCTGCCCACCAGAAAGACAAGATCCAGCCTCATCCACCAGAACACAGGCACTAGTCTCCTCCACCAGGAAGCCTACACAGCCCACTGAACCAACTTTGCCCACTGGGAACAGACACCAAAAACAACAGGAACTATGAACATGCAACCCGCTAAACAGAGGCGCCAAACACAGTAAGTTAAGCAAAATGAGAAAACAGAGAAATACACAGCAGATGAAGGAGCAAAGTAAAAACCCACCAGACCAAACAAATGAAGAGGAAATAGGCAGTCTACCTGAAAAAGAATTCAGGTAATGATAGTAAAGATATCCAATATCTTGGAAATAGAATGGAGAAAATACAAGAAACGTTTAAAAAGGACCTAGAAGAACTAAAGAGCAAACAAACAATGATGAACAACACAATAAATGAAATTTAAAATTCTCTAGAAGGAATCAATAGCAGAATAACTGAGGCAGAAGAACGGATAAGTAACCTGGAAGACAAAATATTGGAAATAACTATGGCAGAGTAGAATAAAGAAAAAAGAATGAAAAGAATTGAGGACAATCTCAGAGACATCTGGGACAACATAAAATGCACCAACATTCGAATTATAGGGGTCCCAGAAGAAGAAGACAAACAAAAAAGGGACTGATAAAATATTTGAAGAGATTATAGTTGAAAACTTCCCTAATATGAGTAAGGAAATAGTCAAGTACAGGAAGCATAGAGAGTCCCATACAGGATAAATCCAAGGAGAAACATGCCAAGGCCCATATTAATCAAACTATCAAAAATGAAATACAAAGAAAAAATATTAAAAGCAGCAAGGGAAAAGCAACAATTAACATACAGGGAATCCCCATAAGGTTAACAGCTGATCTTTCAGCAGAAACTCTGCAACACAGAAGGGAGTGGCAGGACATATTTAAAGTAATGAAAGGGAAAAACCTACAACCAAGATTATTGTACCCAGCAAGGATCTCATTCAGATTCGATGGAGAAATTAAAACCTTTACAGACAAGCAAAAGGTAAGAGAATTCAGCACCACCAAACCAGCTCTATGACAAATGCTAAAGGAACTTCTCTAGGCAGGAAACACAGGAGAAGGAAAAGACCTACAATAAGAAACCCAAAACAATTAAGAAAATGGTAATAGGAACATACATATCGATAACTACCATAAATGTAAATGGATTAAATGCTCCAAGCAAAAGACATAGACTGGCTGAATGGATACAAAAACAAGACCTGTACATATGCTGTCTACAAGAGACCCACTTCAGACCTAGGGACACATACAGACTGAAAGTGAGGGCATGGAAAAAGATATTCCATGCAAATGGAAATCAAAAGAAAGCTGGAGTAGCAATTCTCATATCAGACAAAATAAACTTTAAAATAAAGACTATTACAAGAGACAAAGAAGGATACTATATAATGATCAAGCGATCAATATAAGAAGAAGATATAGCAATTTTAAGTATTTATACACCCAACATAAGATCACCTCAATACATAAGGCAAATGCAAACAGCCATAAAAGGGGAAATCGACAGTAACACAGTCCTAGTAGGGGACTTTAACACCCCACTTTCACCAATGGAAAGATCATCCAAAATGAAAATAAATAAGGAAACACAAACTTTAAATGATATATTAAACAAGATGGACCTCATTTATATTTATAAGACATTCTATCCAAAAACAGCAGATTACACTTTCTTCTCAAGTCCTCAAGGAACATTCTCCAGGATAGATCATATCTTGGGTCACAAATCAAGCCTTGGTAAAATTAAGAAAATTGAAATCATATCAAGTATCTTTTCTGACAACAACACTATGAGACCAGATATCAATTACAGGAAAAAATCTGTAAAAAATACAAACACATGGAGGCTAAGCAATACACTACTAAATAACCAAGAGATCATTGGAGAAATCAAAGAGGAAATAAAAAAAATACCTAAAAACAAATGAAAATGAAAACATGACAATCTAAAATCTATGGGATGCAGCAAAAGCAGTTCTAAGAGGGAAGTTTATAGCAATACAATCCTACCTCAAGAAACAAGAAACATCTCAAATAAACAACCTAACCTTACACCTAAAGCAATTAGAGGAAGAAGAACAAAAAAACCCCAACGTTAGCAGAAGGCAAGAAATCATAAAGATCAGATCAGAAATACGTGAAAAAGAAATGAAGGAAACAATAGCAAAGGTCAATAAAACTAAAAGCTGGTTCTTTGAGAAGATAAACAAAATTGATAAACCATTAGCCAGACTCATCAAGAAAAAAAGGGAGAAGACTCAGATCAATAGAATTAAAAATAAAAAGGAGAAGTAACAACTGACACTGCAGAAACATAAAGGATCATGAGAGATTACTACAAGCAACTATATGCCAATAAAATGGACAACCTGGAAGAAATGGACAAATTCTTAGAAAAGCACAACCTTCTAAGACTGGACCAAGAAGAAATAGAAAACATAAACAGACCAATCACAAGCACTGAAATTGAAACCGTGATTAAAAATCTTCCAACAAAAAAAATCCCAGGACCACATGGCTTCACAGGTGAATTCTATCAAACATTGAGAGAAGAGCTAACACCTATCCTTCTCAAACTCTTCCAAAATATAGCAGAGAGAGGAACACCCCCAAACTCATTCTACGAGGCCACCATCACCCTGATACTGAAAGCAGACAAAGATGCCATGAAAAAAAAGAAAACTACAGGCCAATATCACTGATGAACATAGATGCAAAAATCCTCAACAAAATACTAGCATACAGAATCCAACAGCACGTTAAAAGGGTCATACACTATGATCAAGTGGGGTTTATCCCAGGAATGCAAAGATTCTTCAATATATGCAAATCAATCAATGTGATACACCATATTTACAGATTGAAGGAGAAAAAACATATGATCATCTCAATAGATGCAGAAAAAGCTTTTGACAAAATTCAACACCCATTTATGATAAAAACCCTGCAGAAAGTAGGCATAGAGGGAACTTACCTCAACATAATAAAGGCCATATATGACAAACCCACAGCCAACATCGTCCTCAATGGTGAAAAACTGAAACCATTTCCACTAAGATCAGGAACAAGACAAGGTTGCCCACTCTCACCACTATTATTCAACATAGTTTAGGAAGTTTTAGCCACAGCAGTCGCAGAAGAAAAAGAAATAAAAGAAATCCAAATCAGAAAAGAAGAAGTAAATCTGTCACTGTTTGCAGATGACATGATACTATACGTAGAGAATCCTAAAGATGCCACCAGAAAACTAGTAGAGCTAATCAATGAATTTGGTAAAGTAGCAGGATACAAAATTAATGCACAGAAATCTCTGGCATTCCTATACACTAATGATGAAAAATCTGAAAGAGAAATTATGGAAACACTCCCATTTACCACTGCAACAAAAAAGAATAAAATACCTAGGAATAAACCTATCTAGGGAGATGAAAGACCTATATGCAGAAAACTGTAAGATAATGATGAAAGAAATTAAACATGATACCAACAGATGGAGAGATATACCATGTTCTTGGATTGGAAGAATCAATATTGTGAAAATGACTATGCTACCCAAAGCAATCTACAGATTCAATGAAATCCCTATCAAACTACCAATGGCATTTTTCACAGAACTAGAACAAAAAATTTCACAGTTGTATGGAAACACAAAAGATCCCAAATAGCCAAAACAATCATGAGAAAGAAAAACAGAGCTGGAGGAATCAGGCTCCCTGACTTCAGACTATACTACAAAGCTACAGTAATCAAGACAGTATGGTGCTGGCACAAAAACAGAAATACAGATCAGCGGAACAGGATAGAAAGCCCAGAGATAAACCCACGCACATATGTCACATTATCTTTGACAAAGGAGGCAAGAATATACAATGGAGACAAGTCATCGTCTTCAATAAGTGGTGCTGGGAAAACTGGACAGTTACATGTAAAAGAATGAAATTAGAACACTTCCTAACACCATACACAAAAATAAACTCAAAATGGATTAAAGACCTAAATGTAAGGCCAGACACTATAAAACTCTTAGAGGAAAACATAGGCAGAACACTCCATGACATAAATCACAGCAAGATCCTTTTTGACCCAGCTCCTAGAGAAATGGAAATAAAAACAAAAATAAACAAATGGGACCTAATGAAACTTCAAAGCTTTTGCACAGCAAAGGAAACCATAAACAAGATGAAAAGACAACGCTTAGAATGGGTGAAAATATTTGCAAACAAAGCAACTGACAAAGGATTAATCTCCAAAATATACAAGCAGCTCATGCAGCTCAATATCAAAAAAACAAACAACCCAATCTAAAAATGGGCAGAAGACCTAAAAACACATTTCTCCAAAGAAAATATACAGATTGCCAACCAACACGTGAAAGGATGCTCAACATCACTAATCAGTAGAGAAATGCAAATCAAAACTACAGTGAGGTATCTATCAGCTATCTATCTGATGGCCAGTCAGAATGGCCATCATCAAAAAAATCTAAAAACAATAAATGCTGGAGAGGGTGTGGAGGAAAGGGAACCCTCTTGCACTGTTGGTGGGAACGTAAATTGGTACAGCCACTATGGAGAACATTATGGACGTTCCTCAAAAAACTAAAAATAGAACTACCATATGACCCAGCAATCCCACTACTGGGCATATACCCTGAGAAAACCATAATTCAAAAAGAGTCATGTACCAAAATATTCATTGTACCTCTATTTATAATAGCCAGGACATGGAAGCAACCTAGGTGTCCATCGACAGATGAATGGATAAAGAATATGTGGCACATATATACAATGGAATATTACTCAGCCATAAAAGGAAACAAAATTGAGTTATTTGTTATGAGGTGGATGGACCTAGAGACTGTCATACAGAGTGAAGTAAGTCAGAAAGAGAAAAACAAATACTGTATGCTAACACATATATATGTAATCTAAAAAAAAAAAAAAATGGTTGTGAAGAACCTAGGGGCAGGACAGGAATAAATATGCAGACATAGAGAATGGACTTGAGGACACAGGGAGGGGGAAGTGTAAGCAGGGACGAAGTGAGAGAGTGGCATGGACATATATACACTACCAGATGTAAAATAGGCAGCTAGTGGGAAGCAGCCGCATAGCACAGGGAGATCATCTCAGCACAGGGAGGTCAGCTTGGTGCTTTGTGTCCACCTAGCGGGGTGGGATAGGAAGGGTGGGAGGGAGACTCAAGAGGGAGGAGATATTGGGATGTATGTTTATGTATAGCTGATTCACTTTGTTATAAAGCGGAAACTAACACAACATTGTAAAGCAATTATCCTCCAATAAAGATGTTAAAAAAAAAGCACACAACAAAGAGATAAAAGAAGAAAAAAGGAGAAAGATTAAAGAGTTAAGGGGAAGGAGTAAGAGACCAAAAATTCAAAGGAGATTTTACCCAAACAGAAATATTACCACCTGCCACTCATCTGGATCAAGCCCGCCTCCAGAAAAGCCAGTTTGGCAGGTTGAAAAAAGAAAAGGGTAAAAATCAAAGCTTCTGATTTGAGCGTTAAGAAACATATCTGGACATGACCCTTTTATATTTTGATCCTTTTGGGTTCCTTCTTTAATCCCCACCCCAATTAAATTTCTTAATTTCAGAAATTAAGTGATTTCTGAAATTAACCTGGGCATTACATAATCACAAACTTATTCGGGCATCTGCAATGAAACTCCTTTCACCAGTTTTCAGAAATAGATGTCTGGTTGTGTGCAGTCAAGTAATTACCAAACTTGCATGTCTCATACACCATCCTGTCTCACAAAAGCATTTTGAAGACTGACAACACAGTTTATATTTTAAAAGAGTTTTTAAACTTTTTATTTCCTATTTTTTTCTAGAACTGTTAGGTTTTAATAAAAGCCTTCCATTTCAACTGTAAAGGATTAATCTCGAAGCCGTGAGTAAAACATTTTAAAGTATATATAATATTTTTGATTGCAGTAATTGACTCCTATTCCTAATGCCTTTTTTCCTCCATTTCACACTGGAACTTGGTGATCTGAAAAGAGATTTATTTTTTAAATCTTAAAATTAAAAACAACACTTGGGAAACATATTCTTCCTGAAAAATATTTTAAATATTCTTTTGAAACGTTTGTCATAGAAAAAGAAAAAACTAAAGAAAAATAGAAAAATTCTCAATGGAACCTTAGCTATTATGCCACTCTCCCAAACTAACTTTATTTCTAGGCACAACTAACTGGACATCTTTGGAGACCTTCAGGGAAAACCTACTGTGCTTCGGGACATAATATAGGTCATTTAGTAAAACAAAATTTCCTCATGAGTCAGCAGTGGGACAATCTTGTTTATACATAAAATGACACATAAGGCATAAACAGGAATCTCAGGTTGACCTTTTAAGGTGCCAAGTAGGCATTATCTCATCTATTTTACTATATGTCATTTCAAGAACATATTTATTTACAACTTGTCTTCTTTTTCTTAATTTCTGCTGAGGTTCCTTTTTTATACTGTCATTCAATTCCTCTATATCAGAGAAACAATCAAACACTGTTTACTGAGCCCCGTTTTTGGACACCACACTAGCAGACATCATGAGAGACAGAAATGAGGTAAAAGGTAATTCTTGGTCCTTAAAAGAAGTCGCTGTTTTTTTAAGATTTCACAAGAGCTGTGCGGCCTGTTTGTGAATGTACGTTTTGCCTTCTGATATAATTAGTTATTTAAACATCTGTCTCTCCCAATAGACTATACATGTGAATTCTTGAAGATAGGGATAAAAACTATCCAGGAACCAGGCTTTATTCTTCCATGGATCCATCACAATCCAATAAATATTTATTGAAAAATATAAACAGGTGGGCCACAATTTATAATATCATGTTTCTATAGTTTATTAGTTAAGTTTCAGGAGCTCAGCACAAGATTTCCCATAGAAAATTTTTAAATTGGTGGTTCAATGACCAAACTGGTAAAAGTGGGAGTTCAGTGGCCAAACCTACAACACTGGAAGTTGAATTTTGATACTATATTCTAGTATGTAAGGTGTAGGAGAGCAGGAGATGTTTCTGTCTTGGTGTATCAGTAAGAATACTTTTGCTACAACGCAACATGAATCAACTCTACAGGAGCTTGACGTGTACAGAATCATAATCAATGAAGCATATGACAGAGGAAGAGAGTAGACTATAAGAGCACACGATAGAGAAGGATAGGGAAGGGATGTGGAAAGTTTCCAAGAGGTTGTTTCATTTAAGGTGAATCTTGGAGGAACAAACACATTTCCAGGCAGAAGAGAAGAGAAAGGATCATCCCAATGGAGGTGGCGGCTCCTGCAAATGTGAGAAGGGGCAGTGAGAGGTTACTTGAGGCATCCAGGGAATGGCTGTTTAATAGGACAGGAAATAAAATTTTCAAGCATTCAGTCATTGATTCATATAAAAGTATTTACTGAGTGCTTACTATGTGCTAGTATAATGAATGTTTGTTGTCTTTTTAGCTACCGGGTATCCATTTTCTCTTCCCAAAATCATCTTATTTCCTTTTAAGAAATTGCCTCATCCCAGTTCATCAGTTATATGGTACTTCATCAGGGGCCCTGCTTTCATGGCTAGGGATGGGCATAGCTAGGACAATTGGATATTCCTTTCTTGAAATTTGCCCAGCCAAAGAGACAGAAAATGGTTGGAGTTCATCCAGTTTGCTCCAGCTACAAGACTGTTCTGTCCACTTCTGTTTCCTATTTCCTAAGAACAGCCCTGGACCCTTCCTACTTCCAAATCTGGCTCTCCATCCTTCCCTTCTATGAGCTGATATCCCTCCTGTAAATTCCCTTTGGTTTAGGTTAATTAGAGTCGGGCTTCCATTGTTAATAGCAGAAGACTCTTAACAGATACAGCCATTCCCTATGTTAGCAATGATAATGTACAACTAAAAAAGTGGTGGTTCTTATTCTGAAGAAGCATATTTTCCAGAATGGGGTTGTGGTTGTGGTGAGGATTATATAAAGACACATAACTGGGACTTCCCTGGTGGCACAGTGGTTAAGAATCCGCCTGCTAATGCAGGGGACACGGGTTCAATCACTGGTCTGCGAAGATCCCACATGCCACGGAACAACTAAGCCCGTGCGCCACAAGTACAGAGCCTGCGCTCTAGAGCCCGCGAGCCACAACTACTGAACCATGTGCTGCAACTACTGAAGCCCACGCACCTAGAGCCTGTGCTCCACAGCAAAGAGAAGCCACTGCAGTGAGAAGCCCGTGCACCATGACGAAGAGTAGCCCCCACTTGCCGCAACTAGAGAAAGCCCATGCACAGCAACGAAGACCCAATGCAGCCAGAAAAAAAAAAAAAGAAACATACTTGAGTTATGTAAAAGATATAATGAGAACATAAGGAGAGCAACCCTACGTCTGTCTGGGAAAATCAAGACAGACTACACAGAAAAGGAAGCTCTTACTCTATCTCCTGAAGGAGAGGAAGAAATTTATGGATAGGGAATTGTGGAAGGACATGCCAAGAAAAGAGAACTTTATGCAGGAAGGAAAAATCATGGCTTATTTGGGGAAACTACAAGTATATTTTAGAATGTGAAAAAGACCTTGTATAGGATGCAGAAATGTTTGCATTTTATCCTATAAACAGTGACAAGTAATTCAAGAAATTGTAGGCAGTAGAATTATATGACAGGATTTATATCTAGAAATATAACTCTGCAGAGTATTGAGAATAAACTAAAAGAAGGTAAGAGATGGGAAGAAGGAAGACGTGTGAAGTGTGAGTAGGAGGGGTGGGATGGAGAGGAGGGAAGTATTAGCCTGGAAGGAGAAAGTTTCCACAAACAAAAAGGTTATTTAGGTGAGAGATGGCAAGGGTTCAAGTCTAAAAATTATAGTGGGAAGGACTGAGTCTCGAGATATTTCAAAAGGTATTTGACAGACTTGAAACCTGTTTGCTGTGGGAATTGAAGGAGAGCTGAGGGAGAATATTATGGTCTAAGATAAAGGATAAATCACTGGGTAATTGGTAACGACCAAGATAAGGCATGCAGGGGAGGAGCAGATTTAGGAAAAGATGATGTGGCACGTTCAGGAGGCTATGACGGCATGTCAGGTCTAGAGTTCATGATACATGGATGTGAGTTATCATGAACCAGTAATTAAAGACGTGGAAGTAGATAAAACTACTTGGGAGAGTATGCGGAATGAGAAGGAAAGAAGAGGGCCCCAGATGGAAGCTTGATATGTAGCAAGTCTCCAAATATGGCCCCAGCGAAACAACACCTCCCACTATTTATGCCCTTTTATAGTCCCTGCTTACATCAAGTCTGAGGTGTCAATGTTCTATATCTTGGTTGTAGTCATGGCTACACATCTACATGCATCTGTCCAAACTCATCAAATTGTACACCTAAAATGGGTGAGTTTTACTAAATGTCAATTATCCTTCAATTTTTTTTTAATTAAGAAGAGAAATAAAGCCAAGAGAATGATATTCTAGTTCTATTATCTCCAGTGTCCTTGAGAACCAGGATTTTTGGTGAGGAGAAAATAAGGCACAGATGTAATATAGAAGGTTATATAAAAATCGCGTAGTCCTGAATTAGAATTGAAAATATCGTATGACTCATGAAGTATTTTATCAAAACGAATGAAAGGAAGAAAGGAAGAGATAAAGAAAAAACAGAAAAGAAATAATGACAAACTCAAAGGCAATTAATAACTCTAATACTCAAATGTGGTCTTAAAAATGCTTCTTGAGGGCTTCCCTGGTGGTGCAGTGGTTGAGAGTCCACCTGCCGATGCAGGGGACACGGGTTTGTGCCCCGGTCCGGGAAGATCCCACATGCCACGGAGAGGCTGGGCCCGTGAGCCATGGCCGCTGAGCCTGCGCGTCCGGAGCCTGTGCTCCGCAGCGGGAGAGGCCACAACAGTGAGAGGCCCGTGTACCGCAAGGGTAGACCCCACTTGCCGCAGCTAGAGAAAGCCCACGTGCAGCAACGAAGACCCAACGCAGCCAAAAATTAATTAATTAATTATTTTAAAAAACTGTGGCACTGCCATTTAAAAATAAAAAATTAAGTGGTTTTATATATCTCCCAAAATGTAACATGACACATCTACTTTGGAAAACTGGCAGTTTCTAATAAACTTATATATATGCCCTATGACCCAGCAATTCTGCTTCTTAGTAACTTCCCCAAAGAAATTAAAACCTACATCCGTGAAAAGAGTTGTATACAAATGTTCAGAGTAGCTTTATTCATAACAGCCTGAAGAGATCTGAAACAGTCTAAATGTCTATCAGCAGGGGAATGGAGGAATTCCCTGGCGGTCCAGTGGTTAGGACTCCATGCTTCCACTGCAGGGGGCACGGGTTTGATCCCTGGTTGGGGAACTAAGATCCCGCGTGCCACGTGGCACGGCAGAAAAAAAAAAACAATTAGGGGAGTGGATAAATAAATCTGTTCTATCCATACAATGGAATAGCATTCAGCAATAAAAAGAACTATCCCATGCAACAGCATGGGTAAATCTCAAAAATGTGACGAGTGAAAAAGAAGCCAGACCAAAAAAAAAAAAAAAATCACATACTGTCTGATTCCATTTATAAGAAGTGCAACAACAGGCAAATGTAATCTACGGTAACAGACGTCAGAATAGTAGTTATCTCAGGAGGGCAAAAATCTGTTCTTCCCAGGAAGTTTGGAAGAGTACATGTTATAAATCCTTTAGTCCGAGTCATTTTTATTAATAGAAAACTAGTTTCTCTCCACCCTCACTAAATAAATGTTGAACGTTTGCAAAATATCTGTTATTTGAAGGGATACCCAATTCTCATTCCAGCCCTGGGAGTGACTGCCATCTGTATCATGAATAAGGGACATGGAGAAAAAAAGGAAACATACCATCGAGGTTTTGAGGGGGAGAGTGTAACTGAATACAGAAATACCTTGGCCTTCACCACCTCACAGAGAAAGCCAGTTCTCTTGAACCGCTCCCCCCACCCCCCCACCCCGAGTTGAGAGATTCTCCACTGCCTGGGTCCTTCTGGGAACGGAGGCTGAAGATGGAGGGAGTTTAGACAGAGGGAGTGCTGTCACTGCCGTCAGAAATGAGTGTTTTCAGTTTCAGCTGCTAGGGGGCAGAATTGCAGCAGCGGTAATGGTGGAACGTTTCCAGATATGGAGAGGCTGGAGGCGGAATTAGGCACCTAGCCAGTGAAAAAGCAAGAAAAGTCACAGGCCAGAAAAGGCACAGGGAACATAGGCTTAGCAGAGCTGGTAGGTTGGAACAAGGGTGTGTACAGACCAGGAGCATAACGTTGAGGTGGCAGTAGGCTACTGAAAACTACTGAGAGGCAGGGTGAGAAGGGCCCAACCAACCTCCAGAACCTGGCATTGCCTCTGACAAGGGTACCAAGGTGTAGCTACTGCAAGCAAGAATCCGTAAGCCCGGACACTTAAACATATATTGGGGGTGGGGGGAAACTAGAGGAACAGTTTTCAGAGGGAACCTCTCAGGAAAGTTAGAAGGAACCCAGAAGCAAGTACAGAGAGAAAATGGGGGTGGCCTCTGTGAAAATCGAGGTAGGATTTTTCAGGACAGTGGTGAAGAAATTCTCCTCGGTCGGTAAATTGATGATTGAAATCTCACTAGCTTCCTTCTTTTTTTTTTTTTTTTAATAAATTTATTTATTTATTTTTGGCTGCATTGGGTCTTTGTTGCTGTGCGAGGGCTTTCTCTTTGTTGCTGCAGAGAGCAGGGGCTACTCTTTGTTTCAGTGCATGGGCTTCTCATTGCTGTGGCTTCTCTTGTTGCGGAGTGTGGGCTCTAGGCGCGTGGGCTTCAGTACTTGTGGCACACGGGCTCAGTAGTTGTGGCTCGTGGGCTCTAGAGAGCAGGCTCAGTAGTTGTGGTGCACAGGCTTTGTTGCTCTGAAGCATGTGGGATCTTCCTAGACCAGGGCTCAAATCCATGTCCCCTGCATTTGCAGGCATATTCTTAACCACTGCACCCCTCAGGGAAGTCCCTAGCTTGCTTCTTCTTGATCTTAAAGCTTCGATCCTAGCTAAAATGCAATGCCCCCCCAAAATGGAATACTTGGAGCATTTGTCAGTCGTCTGTACTATTGTACAAATGAGTGATTTATTAGACAAATGTTAATTGAGCATCTGCTTTGTGGGGCTAGAGCTTGCATTCTAGTGGGGCTGTACCAGCAATAAACAAGTAAACAGATACATAAATTAAAATTTCACACCATGAAATGGCAAAGAAGAAAATGAATCAGATACTGAGAAAGAGAAAGACTAGGCAGTTTGGGAGAATCTTCAGTTAAGATGCTCAGAAGAGTCTCAAGGGTGATGTCTGAGGAGTGCCAAGGAATCTACAATGCAGAGATCTGTGGGAAGAAGCTTCTAGGCAAGAGGGGACAGCAGTTCAAGGGTTCAGACTTTGTAAGCTCCAAAATAAGGGGTTGGATTTTATTCTATTTGCAATGAAAAGTCATTGGAGAGTCATAAACAGAAGAGTGGTCTAGCCTCATTTACATTTTTAATAGTGTTCAGTGAGACATCAGCTCTAAGGAGGGCAGAATGGAAGCAGAGAGACCAATTAGGGACCAAGTGCAATAGTTTCAATGGGAGATGATGGCGGCTGAACTAGAGGAGAAGCCGAGGGATGGAGAGGGGTGGAGGGGTATTGACTATTTTCTAAGTGAATGAGGGAGGTCAGCAGAAGCACAGATGATGGCTAGATGTTTAGCTTGAGCAACCGCATGGGTGACAGTGCTGTTAAACGAAAGGAGGAAGGCTGCAGAACCAGTCAGTGGTTGTGTCGGTTGCGGGGGTCAGGGCTCTATTTTGGACATGTTGAGTTTGAGGTGCCTAACAGATACCCAATGGAGATGTCAAGTAGGCAGCTCTGGAGGAAGGTTGGGGTGGAACTGTACCTGCCATTAGCATATGGAGAGTAGAGGTGCTAGCGTTTGGATGGCATTTAAAGCCATCTGCTTAAATGGGATCACCTAGCAAAAGAGTGCAGATGGGGCAGAAAAGGGAGCCCAGCCAGAGCTCCAGGCATGGGACCTGGAGGGGTGAGGCCCGGGAGGTGGACAGCAAATGAGCTGAGAAGGAAGAATCTGAGAGGTAGGACAGCCCAACATGTGGAAATCAAGAGTTGGACGTGTTTCAAGCTCAAAGGGTGTGCCGCCGTGTCTAGCGCTGCCGAGCTGTTGCGCAAGATGAGAAAGCAGTGATGATGACCTTGGCAAGGGTAGTTCCAGGGAGTGAGGAGGTTGAAACTCCACTGGAAACAAGGTTGTGATAAAAGGAAAACTTTCTGAGGACAGAGCTTCCTGGAGGCACTGAAGGCAAATCCCAAACAGAAGAGGTTCCCAACCTGGCTGAATGTCAGAATCATCGGAGGAGCTTAAGAATATATTCACAAGTTTCCTGGTCGCCTCCCAGATCTACTGACTTAGTAGGAGTGGGAATTGGAATATATTTGTAAATTATTATTTTTATCATCGTTAGTTTTGAACTTAGTTTTTACTAATTGAACCTATATTGCTTTAAAAGCTCCTCGGGTAATTCTGATTTAGCTGATAAGAGTAGAAGGTGAGCGAGGCAGGAATATTCCCACCAAAACAGGATAAACACTTTCTCCTGGTTTGAAAAAAAAAAAAGGTTTATTAACCTATAAACATTTTGGTAGAACTTTCAAATTTTGTTTATCTCCCCTAAATATTTCTTCTACCTTTACAGCTTGCTATCACTTTTCTTTTGATGAACTTTAGCCAAATACAAAATGAATATTCACAGAAAAACTCAGAAACAGGTAACCATGCTTAGGCCTCCTGCTCTCTTTCATGGGTATGTCTGCTCACGACTGTGATTTTATACTGCATACATAGAATTAGAGAATAGAATTTTTTTCTGCCATTGAAACTGTTTTTTGTACTTAATAGTGGCGTTGGTTTTAGCAGTTTTGACAGTGTTATGCAAATTGCCAACAGAACGGGTTTGAGAATTGTTAAAAAGAGCCCTGAAATCTATTCATGCTCTCTCTCTCCCTTTTCTTCTCTAAATCTCTCTCCCTCTCTCTCTCCCTCCTCCCGCATTGTCCACCACCGCCCCCCAACCATCACCACTTTTCTCTCGCTCTCTCTGCTCAAGTAAGCAATTTCCTCAAGGGAGGAAGGCCTGAAAGTTACATTCCTGTCCCCCTTGAGCTCAGCCGGCTGGAAGAAAATCCCAAAACGGGAGTAATTTGATATGTCTGGAAGAAGCAGTAAAAACAAAATTCAAACTAGGAGCTTCCCTCAAAGAGGTCTTTATAACGTCTATGTGCGTCACTTCACCGTTCTCAGTGCCTCACTATGTCTATTACTTCGTCTGATCTTCATACCAATCCTGGGAGAAACTACGCTCTCAACAACTTCCCACCATTTAAAAAAAAAAAAAACAGGTGAATAAATGGAGGCTTAGAAGGGTTAAGACAGTTTCTGGGGGCTTTCAGGTAGAAAAGTATAAACTTCTAAGTGACATTTTCACAATCACAGAGTGAAAAAGTGAATGAACTCGGCAATGAACAAGGAACAAACTATTGATACATCCAACAGTTTGGATGACTCTCCAGGTAATTATGCTGAGTGAAAAAAGCCAGACCCCAAAGATTACATACTCTATGATTCCATTTATATAAAATGTTTGAAACGATGAACATTTAGAAACACACTAGTGGTTGCCAGGGGTTAGGTATGGTGGAAGGAGGTAGGGCAGGAGGGGGTGGGTGTGGCTGAAATAAAGCAACACAAGGGATTTTTGTGATGATGGAACTGGTCAGTATCTAAACTGACATGGTCGATACCTGAACCTGCACATGTGATAAAAGTGCATAGATCTAAATACACACACACACACACACAAATGAGTACGAGTAAAACTGCAGAAATCTGAATAATAGATTATTTCAATGTCAACCTCCTGGTTATGATATTGCACTTTGGTTTTGCAAAATATTACCATGGGGGGAAACTAGGTAATGGGTACACTGTATTTCTGTTTAATTTCTTACAACCACATATGAATCTGTAATTATCCCAATAAAAACTTCAATTAAAAAAAAGAAATGAGTCAGGGTGTGTCCCTGGCTCCTGGCTCTTGTCTTGCATTATTTACCTTCCCCAAGTGTAATGAAATGAGATATGGCCTTGCTCTTGGAATCCCTAGTTTGACTCAATGCCTTTGGAGTGAATGAGTTAGAGATGGGGTATATCCAAATTTGACCATGGAAGGTATTGTTAAATCAGGCAAGGAAATAGTTTCCCTAAATAATTAAACTCAACAACAAGGATTTACTGTGTAGTGCAGGGAACTATATTCAATATCTTGTAATAAACTATAACGGAAAAGAATTTTTTAAAAGAATATAGATATAAACGTACATATGTATAATGGAATCGCTTTGCTGTACACTTGAAACAAACACAGAATTGTAAATCAACTATGCCTCAATTAAAAAAAAATTTAATAGAATAAAAATAAACTCCCAGAGTGATTCCTACATTGAGATCCAGAAGAACTTAGATTTTTTTTTTTTTTTTTTGAAAGTATGGTTTTGGCCCCACCTCGCAGGATCTTAGTTCCCTGACCAGGGATTGAACCTGGGCCACAGCTGTGAAAGCGCCGAGTCCTAACCACTGGACCGCCAGGGAATTCCCGGGAGCCAGGAGGAGTTAGATTTTACACCGAGCATTGCAACATTCTAATTTTTCTGAGCTAGCTATTCCAACACATACACCCTGAGTTTTCCCTGACTTTGGGGGCTCAGCTATGGATAGGGGACAGCGGTAAGGGTAGAAAGGAGAGGATAGTAATACAGCCTTAGATCTGTGGCGTGCAGCAATCGGGGAGATGGTGGGAAAGGTGCCGCTTTCTAAGCGATTATTTGTGTGACCGAACCAGAAGCTGAGGGTTGGTCTGACCAACAGGCTGGAGCAGAATGTTCGCCTGTTCCATGCCTTGGATTTTATTTGCCCTTTTATTTCTCTTCTCTTCTTGTCACATACATTTAGTTGCTTTTCTCTCCCCTCTCCCCACTGCAAGTTCTTGTCTGTCTCTTTCTCTTGATTTTTCCTTGCTACATTTTTCTACTAAGACCACATTTTAATTAATACACAATTTTAAAATATTAACCAAAAAAAATCACAAGAGAGTGGCTGAAGGCTGGTACGGTTCTTGCCATGAGCTCAGGACTGCAGCTCCAGTCCAGAGCGGTCTCCACTGTGCAACAGCTCCCTGACACAGGTATGCTTCACTGTGGGGAAGAAAACCTGAGTTACCATCTGGCCCACACCACTAACTGGCCACTTGACCTAGAGCAGTTTGCTTCCTCACCTACAGGACAAAAGGGATGCACTCAGAGCTCCCTCTCCAAAGTCTCTTAAGTTTTGTCTGAGTCTCAAGAAACAAGCCTTTCTGGCCAGGAGTGGTGAAATGCTGAAAAAAGGCTCGCAAATGTAGGTGAAAGTAGGTCACTTCATTTGGAGCCTTTCCCGGAGGCTGGGTGTTCCTAGGGCCAGTAAGTTATGATCAAACCATGTGCCATCAACCCAGGGCTGTGCAGGCAAACGCTGTCATTACACTTAGGCCTTAATGGCCGGCAAGACCTGTAGGCCTTGGACCACAGAAAGGGGGTGGGTCATCAGGAGAGGAGGAGGGATCTGAGCTGTGCAGAATGACTGTCGAACTAGAAAAGGGAGGTGATTCATTTCATGCCTCTAGGCAGAAGTTTGGGTGGGGTGATTCAAACAGTGGCAGAGAGAAGGAAGAATTGGCTCTCCTTAGGGACTGAGTGAAGAATAGAAAACAGAAATAGAGTCAACTAGTGGAAAACACTGAAGAAAGAGAAATGGCTATTCCCCAGGCTGATTCCCATAGCAACAGCAAACCCCAACCCCTAGGCCCTCACAGGTTAGGAGCAAAGTGGAGGAGAAATTGCTCGTTGGGGGCGGGATACACAAACGTTTATTGTGCTCTTAGTCTGTGCCAGGCACTTTCATGGGTGTTACCTCATTTATTCTTCACAGCAGTTCTACAAAATAAAAATATCTCCATTTTTTATTGGAGAAGAAACTGACACTCAGGGAGGTCAAGTCACAAAGTAGGACCTTGGGCAGAGCCAGCCCTGAAACTGGGTTTGTCTGAGTCCTAAGCCTGAGCTCTTCCTTAGGGAGAGCTGAATACTTCTCTGTAGGTCCTTTTTAGCAGCTGCCGAGCCACCACCTACTCTGAAGTCACTGCTCACCTTGCCACTGACCATACTTGCTCATACACTAATGATAGCTCTGAGTGCCACACGATCTGGCAGTGGGCAGGGAGCTGTGGCCCAGATTTTGAATCAGAAAATCCTGAACTTGAATCCTGACTCTGCTAACTTGGTGCCTGTGGGCAAGAGGCAAAACTTTCTTAAGCCTCATCATTCATTTCTTTAAAGTGGGAACACTAATACTAAAGTCCTAGAGTTGTCGTGAGAATTATATATAAATGTAATGTGAAGCTCAGTGCTTGGCACACTATCAGTGCTTAATAAATGATGGCTGTTAAATTATATCAACGCGAGCCTAAGCAGGGGTTCTCAGGCGTGGCTGCACATCAGAATCACCTGGGAGGCTCTGGCAACACCGAGGCCTGGGCTGACTCCACACCCAGGGACTCTGGCTTAATAGGCCTGCGGCGCGGTCTGGGTTTGGGAGTTTTACAGACTCTCCGGGTGATTCTGCCGTGGTTCTCAAGACTTCAGAACATGCTTCAGGACCACCTGGAGGGTGTGTTGTAACACAATTTACTGGGCCACATCCCCAGGTTCCACATCTGAAATCTTAAATCTTTCAGACAACCTCCAAGCTTTCCAGCTTCCTTCATGAAAATAACATTTTTATTGACTAGCTATTTTGTGAGGTTGTATTGACTAGCTATCTTGTGCGGACATTATACTAACTCCTTTACAGGTAGTGTATCTCATTTAATCCTTACAAAAGCCCTATGATTATTTTTCATTTTACAAATGAGGAATCTGAGGGACTTCCCTAGCGGTCCAGTGGGTAAGACTCCGTGCTTCCACTGTTGGGGGTGGTGTGGGTTCAATCCTTGGGCGGGGAGCTAAGATCCTGCATGCCACTGCTCGGCGTGGCCAAAAAAAAAAAAAAGAAAAGAAAAAGAGGAATCTGAGTCCCTGCGTCTCTGAGAGGTTAGGTGACTTGTTCAAGGCCCCACGGCTGCTCAGTGGACAGAGCCAGTTTGGACTCCCAAGCACATCCTCTTAATCAAGACCCTGTAGGCCCTCTTTTCCCCCTAATGCAACTGTTCTTTGATCGTACTGAGAACTGCAGGCCTTGGCCTCTTGTTTCTCCCAGTCTCTCAGCTATCATCCTTCCTTCCCTCTCCATCCTCCAGCCACGCCAAGGGTGGAGGCTGAGAACTTGCATTTCTAACAAATTCCCAAGGTGATGGTGACGCTGCTGGTCTGAGGACCACACGTTGAGAACAGCTAGCCTAAAGGAAGTGGGGAGGGGGTTGAAAGGTGGAAAAGCACTTGTTTTAAAATCCCACACCCAGGAATCATGGTTAGGCCTCCAGAGATTCACAAACCATTTGCTTCCAGAAGCAGAACAAGGTTCTAAGCCTGGGTTTCCTCACCTGTTGAATGAGGTTGTTCAGAGTTGTTGGGAGATGTGGTTATAAGTGCCTGGGATCTGTGGGTGGCATCGAGTGGGCGTCTAACCTGGTAATTGGCAGAAGGGGCACCTTTGCCCTAAGTCCTAATATATTTACAACAGGTAGTCCCATCAGGAAAGGAAACGTTCTTACAAATCCTTTACACCTTGCTAGACAAAACGTCCTGCCCTCTGCACAGCTGTTCTTCAATGGCCCCACTCAGGGAGTCACATACAATGGCTTTCTGGCACAAACTCTGCACAGCAAAGCATCCTGGGTTTACCCTATGATCCCTCCCTGGAATACCTGCCATTTAAAAGACTTTGAGAGGGAGTGTGAAGTTAATCACAAATTGAATTACTATTAGATTGAACTATCTTGAGTTAATAAACATGCCTTTCATTGGGGAGAAAGATAGCTGAGTTAGAAGCTATCGAACTACCACCAGGCAGGGTCCTTCTCTCTGTTCAGTTTCCTTGTTAACTCAACAGCACGGTAGGGTCTAGACTCGGGCTGACCTTGTCTGAGTAGAGTTTTAGTGAGGTCACTGGAGGGGGTGGAGGATGGATTTAAGAGGGCAACCCTGGAGCCAGTGTTCTGTTCAGAGGTTCTGAACAAGGCAAGAAGAGGCAGCCAGGGAGCGGAGGTGCTGGACATGAGGTTTTAAGGAACAAGAGTCTGTAGGCCTTGTGATACACTGAGTATGAGGGGTGACACGGAAGAAGAAGAGTCTAGCATGATGCAGGATTCTAACTCCCAGAAGAGAGTTTAGAAAGAGAAGTGGGTTTAGTTTAGCTGGGGACACATACAATTGTATTCATGTGTTTGGAACAGCTGAGTGGAGGTATCAAGTAGCTAACATTTATTGATCAAAATAGATACTGTGATCAGTGCTTCACAAACCTTATTTCTCAAGTCTTTTGGAGAGGTACTTCATTTTCAGATGAGACAAAGAATTAATCAATAAGCTAAATAAATTGTCTAAGATGGGTAATAGAATTGGGGTTGAAGCCCAGTCCCTAAACTGGGAAGAGATGTTTTCCTTGAGGCCCTGAGACTTGGGAGTAGAGCTGGAGCCATGGCAATGAGGGAGAGAAAGAAGGTGGAGGGAAACAGGTGTTCAGAGGATGAGAAACCTGCAAAGGCCACCGAGAAGGCCCTGCTGGAGAGGTAGGAGGAAGACCAGCATAGACTGTTCCCTTAAAAACCAAGCAGGGCTTCCCTGGTGGCGCAGTGGTTAAGAATCTGCCTGCCAATGCAGGGGACACAGGTTCGAGCCCTGGTCTGGGAACATCCCACATGCCGCGGAGCAACTAAGTCCGTGCGCCACAACTACTGAGCCTGCGCTCTATAGCCCACGAGCCACAATTACCGAGCCTGCATGCTGCAACTACTGAAACCCTCATGCCTAGAGCCAGCGCTCTGCAAAAACAGAAGCCACCACGATGAGAAGCGCGCGCACCGCAACGAAGAGTAGCCCCCGCTCGCCACAACTAGACAAAACCCGCACGCAGCAACGAAGACCCAACACTGCCAAAAATAAATAAATTAAAATAAATAAATTAAGAAAAAAAAAGCCAAGCAAAAGGAAGCGATGCATCAAATGAAGGGACAAAGTGCCATATAGGAAAGGACAGAGCAGCAGCCGTGGGATTTAGCAACTTTCCATTGGTGACCTTTGCCAGAGTAAGTTTCAGCAAATTGTGGGGACTTAAAGCCAGAAGATTATTGCTCGGTTGAAAGAGGCACAGAGGAAAGGAAGAGGAGAAAGATACTAAGTTTTCTGAGGCAGTGGCTGAAGAGCAGGGAAGAATAAAGGCTTTATCTAGAGGAGCATCCACGGAAAGGTTTTCTTAATGAGAGGGAAGATTTGAAAATACAGTTTAAAAATATGTGTATGTATTTATAATCACCGAAACTTTTTTTTTAAAGTAGGTGAAAGCTTTTGGTTTTGTTTTTAGTATTTATTTATTTGGCTGTGCTGGGTCTTAGTTGCAGTACGCAGGATCTAGTTCCCTCACCAGGGATCGAACCCAGGCCCCCTGCATTGGGCACGCGGAGTCCTAAGCACTGGACCACGAGGGAAGTCCCTAAACTTTTGTATTATGAAATATTTCAAGCGTACAGGAAAATTAATGATATTATAAAATGAATATCCTCACCCACATTTGTCATATCTTAATGTTTTGCCACATTTTATATACATGCACACATTTCATGTTAAAAAATTAGCCACATCATGCTTAAGTTTTCAAATGGTGACTGTTATGGTCTGTCTTCTGAGAGACTGTTGAGATGATCTGATTTATTTTCACTCATTAAGCGCCAGGGCTCTTTGCCTTGTGTGATGCCTGTGGTACAAGCCTGCTTAGACAGGGTGGGGAGACTTGACTCTGTGTAACAGAGTTGCGTTGTACCCACGTTAAAAACAGGATTAACATGTAAGTGTTTTTCTTTCTGGTTATTATTCTTGTCAAGCTTTTAGAATCAAAATCACATTAACCTCCTGTTACTCAAAGGGTACAAACTTTCATTTACAAGATATGTAAGTTCTTGAAACCTAATTTACAGCATGGTGATTATAGTTAATAATTTATAGTTGAAATTTGCTAAGAGACTAGATCTCAAATTGTTCTTACCACCCCCAGTCCCTCTCCCATGCATAACCAAGCATGGTGGTAACATGTGAGGTGATGGATATATTAATTTGATTGTGGTGTCAGGATGGCGGAGCGGGAGGACGCAGTGCTTGAGTCTCCCCACAACTAGGGCACCTACAGGATGCTGGTGGGGGGCCTCGATGCACAAGGAGACAAGTGAAACCCCTGAGCGACCAGGTAGGACATGGGGGGGAGTGGGGGGAGGAGAAGTGGAGGCTGGACGGGACTGGCGCCCGTGAGGGGTGGCTGCGACAGGGGGAGGGGTTCCCACACCTGGAGGGACCCTCCAGGGCTCAGTGGATTGGGGGGAGCGCAATTAGCCTTTCCCCCACCCAGTCGGCCCTGGGAAGCCTGCTGGGCTCCTGGGTGGGGTCCACCCCCCTCTGAGGCCCCCTCCTGCCTCGTGGGTCCTAGGGGCATAGGAGGGAGCAAGAGGGGGGAAGAAGAGGAGAGGTGGATGGGGAGGGGCCCTCCGGTATTGGAGGATCAGGGGAGACGCAACTAGTTTCCCCTGCCCACTCAGGCCCCAGGAGCCTGCTGGGGTCCCCGGCCAGGTCTTCCGCCTTCCAGGGCCCTCCCCAGCTGCGTTGGTCCTAGGGGTGTAGGAGGGAGTGGGGGGAAGAAGAGGAGGGGCCAATGCAGAGGGACCCTCCAGGATCGGAGGATCAGGGGCAAAGTGCCTAGCACTTCCCCAGCCAACTCAGGCCCAGGGAGCCTGCTGGGGTCCTGGACCTGGTCCTCCGCCCTCTGGGGCCGGAGGCACTCCTGGGCCCCTCTGTGACACTGAGCCTAAGCCCCGCCCCCAACACCCCAGGGCCTTTTCCGGCCCTGTGGATGTAAGGATAGCCCCCCACCCCCGCTAAACCTCGCCCCTGCCTAAGCCCCTCCCACCACAGCCAAGGCCTTTTCCAGCTTTTTTATTTTAAATTTTTTTCTTGCTGTGGTGGTTCTGTTTTACCTTCCAGATGTTGTTTCATCTATATTTTTTCTAACATACCTTATTTTATTTTTTACTTTTTATTATTTTTTTCTTATTTTATTTTATTTTTTATTTTTATTATGCTCCTTTTTTTCTTCTTTTTTTTTCTTTTTGCCACCCCACGTGGCTTGCAGGATCTTGGTTCACGAGCCGGGGGTTGGGTCTGAGCTCCTGTGGTGGGAGCTCCGAGTCCAAACCACCGGACTAACACAAAACCTCAGACCCCAGGAAACATTCACTGGAGTGAGGTCTCCTGGAGGTCCTCATCTCAGCACCAAGACCCAGCTCCATCCAACAGCCTAAAAACTCTGGTGCTGGAAGCCTCAGGCCAAACAATCAGTAAGACAGAAACACAGTTCCACCCATCAAAAAAAAAACAATGAGACAACAAGAAAATATGTCACAGACGAAGGAGCAAGGCAAAAACCTACAAGACTAAATAAATGAAGTGGAAATAGGCAACCCACCTGAAAAAGAATTCACAGTAATAACAGTAAAGATGATCCAGGATCCCGGAAATAGAATGGAGGCATGGATTGAGAAAATACAAGAAATGTTTAACAAAGATCTAGAAGAACTAAAGAACAAACAAACAGAGATGAACAACACAATAACTGAAATGAAAAATACACGAGAAGGAATCAATAACAGAATAACTGAGGCAGAAGAACGAATAAGTGAGCGGGAAGACAGAATGGTGGAAATAACTGCCAAGGAGCAGGATAAAGAAAAAAGAATGAAAAGAATTGAAGACAATCTCAGAGACCTCTGGGGCAACACTAAATGCACCAACATTCGAATTATAGGGGTCCCAGAGGAAGAAGAGGAAAAGAAAGGGTCTGAGAAAATATTCGAAGAGATTATAGTCAAAAACTTCCCTAACATGGGAAAGGAAATAGCCACCCGAGTCCAGGAAGCACAGAGAGTCCCATACAGGATAAACCCTGGAGAAACACACCAAGGCACATACTAATCAAACTAACAAAAATTAAATTCAAAGAAAAAATATTAAAAGCAGCAAGGGAAAAACAAAAAATAACATACAAGGGGATCCCCATAAGGTTATCAGCTGATTTTTCAGGAAAACTCTGCAGGCCAGAAGGGAGTGGCAGGATATACCTAAAGCGATGAAAGAGAAAAACCTACAACAGAGATTACCCGGCAAGGATCTCATTCAGATTTGACAGAGAAATCAAAAGCTTTACAGACAAGCAAAAGCTAAGAGAATTCAGCACCACCAAACCAGCTTTACAACAAATGCTAAAGGAACTTCTCTAGGCAGGAAACACAAGACATGAAAAAGATCTACAAAAATAAATCCAAAACAATTAAGAAAATGGTAATAGGGACATACATATCAATAATAACCTTGAATGTAAATGGATTAAATGCTCCAACCAAAAGACACAGACTGGGTGAATGGATGCAAAAACAAGACCCATATATGTGCTGTCTACAAGAGACCCACTTCAGACCTAGGGACACATACAGACAGAGAGTGAAGGGATGGAGAATGATAGTCCATGCAAATGGAAATCAAAAGAAAGCTGGAGTAGCAATAATCATATCAGATAAAATAGACTTTAAAATAAAGACTGTTGGGCTTCCCTGGTGGCGCAGTGGTTGAGAGTCCGCCTGCCGATGCAGGGGACACAGGTTGGTGCCCCAGTCCGGGAAGATCCCACATGCCATGGAGCGGCTAGGCCTATGAGCCATGGCCGCTGAGCCTGCGTGTGTGGAGCCTGTGCCCCGCAACGGGAGAGGCCACGTCAGTGAGAGGCCCGTGTACCACAAAACACACACACACACACACACACACACACACACACAAAATAAAGACTGTTACAAGAGATAAAGAAGGACACTAGGACTTCCCTGGTGGCGCAGTGGTTGAGAGTCCGCCTGCCGGTGCAGGGGACACGGGTTCATGCCCCAGTCTGGGAGGACCCCACATGCCGCGGAGCGGCTGGGCCCGTGAGCCATGGCCACTGAGCCTGCGTGTCCGGAGCCTGTGCTCCGCAACGGGAGAGGCCACAACAGTGAGAGGCCCGCGTACCAAAAAAAAAAAAAAAAAAAAGAAGGACACTACATAATGATCAAGGGATCAATCCAAAAAGAAGATATAACAATTATAAATGTTTATGCACCCAACATAGGAACACCTCAATATATAAGGCAAATGTTAACAACCATAAAAGGGAAAATCAACAGTAACACAATAATAGCAGGGGACTTTAACACCCCACTTACACCAATGAACAGATCATCCAAACAGAAAATAAATAAGGAAACACAAGCTTTAAATGACACAATAGACCAGATAGATTTAATTGATATTTATAGGACATTCCACCTGAAAGTGGCAAAATACAATTTCTTCTCAAGTGCACATAGAACATTCTCTGGGGTAGATCACATCCTGGGTCACAAATCAAGCCTCGGAAAATTTAAGAAAATTGAAATCACATCAAGCATCTTTTCTGACCACAACGCTATGAGATTAGAAATCAATTACAGGGAAAAAAACTATAGAAAACACTAATACATGGAGGCTAAACAGTGCGCTGCCAAATAACCAAGAGATCACTGAAGAACTCAAAGAGGAAATTAAAAAATACATAGAAACAAATGACAACAAAAACATGACCACCCAAAACCTATGGGAAACAACAAAAGTAGTTCCAAGAGGGAAGTTTATAGCAATTCAATCTCACCTCAAGAAACACGAAAAATCTCATAAAATAATCTAACCTTACACCTAAAGCAACTAGAGAAAGAAGAACAAAGAAAACCCAAAGTCAGTAGAAGGAAAGAAATCATAAAGATCAGAACAGAAATAAATGAAATAGAAACGAAGAAAACAATAGCAAAGATCAATAAAACTAAAAGTTGGTTCTTTGAGAAGATAAACAAAATTGAAAAACCTTTAGCCAGACTCATCAAGCAAAAAAGGGAGAGGAGGCAAATCAATAAAATTAGGAATGAAAAAGGAGAAATCACAACTGACACCACAGAAATACAAAGGATTATAAGAGACAAACAACTACATGCCAATAAAATGGACAACCTTGAAGAAATGGAAAAATTCTTGGAAAGGTACAATTTTCCAAGACTGAATCAGGAAGAATTAGAAAATATACACAGACCAGAAAAAATGTAAACAGACCAATCACAAGTAATTAAATTGAAACTGTAATTAAAAATCTTCCAACAAACAGAAGTCCAGGACCAGATGGCTTCACAGGTGAATTCTATCAAACATTCAGAGAAAAGCTAACACCTACCCTTCTCAAACTCTTCCAAAAACTTGTAGAGGGAGGAACGCTCCCAAATTCGTTCTAGGAGGCCACCATCACCCTGACACCAAAAGCAAACAAAGATATCACAAAAAAAGAAAATTACAGACCAGTATCACTGATGAACATAGACGGAGAAATCCTCAACAAAATACTAGCAAACAGAATCCAACAACACATTAAAAGGATCATACACCATGATCAAGTGGGATTTATCCCAGGAATGCAAGGATTCTTCAATATATGCAAATCAATCAATGTGATACACCATATTAACAAATTGAAGGATAAAAACTATATGATCATCACAATAGATGCAGAAAAAGCTTTTGACAAAATTCAACACCCATTTATGATAAAAACTCTCCAGAAAATGGGCACCGAGGGAACCTACCTCAACATAATAAAGGCCACAGCAAACATCATTCTCAATGCTGAAAAACTGAAAGCATTTCCTCTAAGATCAGGAACAGAGAAGGGTGACTACTCTCACAACTCTTATTCAACACAGTACTGGAAGTCCTAGCCACGGCAATCAGAAAAGAAAAAGAAATAAAAGGAATCCAAATTGGCAGAGAAGAAGTAAAACTGTCACTGTTTTCAGATGACATGATACTGTACACAGAAAAACCTAAAGATGCCACCAGAAAACTACTAGAACTAATCATTGAATTTGGTAAGTTTGCAGAATACAAAATTAGTGCACAGAATCTCTTGCATTCCTATACACTAACAATAAAAAATCAGAAAGCGAAATTAAGGAAACAGTCCCATTTACCATCATAACAAAAAGAATAAAATACCTAGTAATAAACTTACCTAAGGACACAAAACCTGTAGTCTGAAAACTATAAAACACTGATGAAAGAAATCAAAGATGACATAAACAGATGGAGAGATATACCATGCTCCTGGATTGGAAGAATCAATATTGTGAAAATGACCATACTACCCAAAGCAATCTACAGCTTCAGTGCAACCCCTATCAAATTACCAATGGCATTTTTCACAGAATTAGAACAAAGAATTTCACAATTTGTATGGAAACACAAAAGACCCCAAATAGCCAAAGCAATCTTGAGAAAGAAAAATGGAGCCGGTGGAATCAGGCTCCCCTGACTTAAAACTATACTACAAAGCTAAAGTAATCAAGACAGTATGGTACTGGCACAAAAACAGCAATATAAATCAATGGAACAGGATAGAAAGCCCAGAGACAAACCCATGCACATATGCTCACCTAATTTATGACAAAGGAGGCAAGCACATACAATGGAGAAAAGACAGCCTCTTCAATAAGTGACGCTGGGAAAACTGGACAGCTACATGTAAAAGAATGGAATTAGAACACTCCCTAACAACATACACAAAAATAAACTCAAAATGGATTAAAGATGTAAATGTAAGGACAGATACCATAAAACTCTTAGAGGAAAACACAGGAAAAACACTCTGACATAAATCACAGCAAGATTTCTTTTGACCCACCTCCTAGAGTAATGAAAATAAAAACAAAAATAAACAAATGGGACCTAATGAAACTTCAAAGCTTTTGCACAGCAAAGGAAACCATAAACAAGACGAAAAGACAACCCTCAGAATGGGAGAAAATATTTGCAAATGAAGCAACAGACTAAGGATTTATCTTCAAAATATATGAACAACTCATGCAGCTCAATATCAAAAAAACAAACAACCCAATCCAAAAATAGGCAGAAGACCTAAATAGACATTTCTCCAAAGAAGGTATACAGATTGCCAACAAACATGTGAAAGGATGTTCAACATCACTAATCAGTAGAGAAATGCAAATCAAAACTACAGTGAGGTATCTATCACCTCACAACATTCAGAATGGCCATCATCAAAAAATCTAGAAACAATAAATGCTGGAGAGGGTGTGGAGAAAAGGGAACCCTTCTACACTGTTGGTGGGAATGTAACTTGATACAGCCACTATGGAGAACAGTATGGAGGTTCCTTAAAAAACTAAAAATAGAACTACCATATGACCCAGCGATCCCACTACTGGGCATATACCCTGAGAAAACCATAATTCAAAAGGACACATGTGCCCCAATGTTCATTGCAGCACTATTTACAATAGCGAGGACATGGAAATAATGTAAATGTCCAATGACAGATGAATGGATAAAGAAGATGTGGTATATATATACAATGGAATATTACTCAGCCATAAAAAGGAACAAAATTGGATCATTTGTAGAGATGTGGATGGACCTAGAGTCTGTCATACAGAATGCAGTAAGCCAGAAAGAGAAAAACAAATATCGTATATTAACACATATATGTGGAATCTTGAAAAATGGACAGATGAACCTATTTGCAGGGCAGGAATAGAGACATAGACATAGAGAACAGACATGTGGACACAGGGTGGGAAGGGGAAGGTGGGACTAATAGGGAGATTAGGATGGACATATATACACTGCCATGTGTAAAATAGACAGCTAGTGGGAACAAGCTATAAAGCACAGGAAGCTCAGCTCGGTGCTCTGTGACGACCTAGATGGGTGGGATGGGGGGCGGGAGGGAGGTCCCAGAGGGAGGAAATATAGGTATACATATAGCTGATTCACTGCACTGCACAGCAGAAACTAACACAATACTGTAAAGCAATTATACTCCAATAAAAAAAATTTGATTGTGGTATCATTTCACAATGTACAGACATACCTTGTTCAACTATTGCAACTGGACGATATTGTGTATTTTACAAATTGAAGGTTTGTGGAAACCTTGCGTCAAGCAGGTCTAAGCAGGTCTATCTGCATTATTTTTCCGACAGCATTTGCTCACTTCTGGTAATTCTCCCAATATTTGCCTCTGTGTCACATTCTGGTAATTCTCCCAATATTTCAAACTTTTTCATTATTATTATTTTTGTTAGGGTGATCTGTGATCAGTGATCTTTGATGTTATTACTATGACTTGCTGAAGGTTCAGATGATGGCTAGCATTTTTAGTAATAAAGGTTTTTTTTTTTTTTTTGGTCGGATGGCTTGCGGGATCTTATTTCCCTGACCACGGATTGAACCCTAGGCCCTTGGCAGTAAAAGCACAGAGTCCTAACCACTGCAATAAAGTATTTTTTAAATTAAGGTATGCACATTGTTTTTTTAGACATAATGCTATTGCATACATAATAGACCACAGGAGAGTGCAAACGTAACTTTTACATGCACTGGAAAACCAAAAAATATTCTTATCTGTGTTGTCTGTATTAATTATGGTTTTCACATTAATAATTACTTACTTGGGGGATTTCCCTGGTAGTGCAGTGGTTGGGAGTCCGCCTGCCAATGCGGGAGACATGAGTTCCATCCCTGGTCCGGGAAGATCCCACATGCCGCGGAGCAGCTAAGCTCGTGCGCCACAACTACTGAGCCTGTGCTCTGGAGCCCGCATGCCTAGAGCCCACGCTCTGCAACAAGAGAAGGCACCGCAACGAAGAGTACCCCCGCTCGCCGCAACTAGAGATAGCCCACGCGTAGCAACGAAGACCCAACGCAGACAAAAATAAAGAAATAATTAAAAAAAAAAAAAAAAGAGGTACCATACTTAAAAAAAGAAAAAATTACTTACTTGGAAAATAATGTTATTAGGTCCGTATTAAAAAATCATTGATGGGGCTTCCCTGGTGGTACAGTGGTTGAGAGTCCGCCTGCCGATGCGGGGTCACAGGTTCGTGCCCCGGTCCGTGAGGATCCCACATGCCGCGGAGCGGCTGGGCCCATGAGCCATGGCCGCTGAGCCTGCGCATCCGGAGCCTGTGCTCCGCAACGGGAGAGGCCACAACAGTGAGAGGCCCCGCGTACCACAAAAAAAAAAAAAAAAAAATCATTGATGATTTACTGGTTTATATGCTGCAGTATCTTCATTTACAGTTAACTTTACTAATTTTTACTTCATTTTGGGTCACTGATTAACAAAGATTCTTGGTCATCTGTTTGTTTTAATGAGATATTTAGGGTTATAGAAATGTTTGCCCTAATAAAAGTCTACTCGAATATTGCGATATTCACTTTATTGTGGTGATCTGGAACTGAATCCACAAGATCTCCAAGGTCTGCCTGGTATATATGTATATCAAGACTTCATGTTGTACACCTTAAATATATACAACTTTTATTTATCAATCATACGTTAATAAAAAATAACATATTAATCTCATAAAATAAGTAAAATTGTAAAACATGCCCCCATCTGTTTTTTTGGCTGCCCAACACGCTTGCAGGATCTCATGTCCCCACCAGGAATTGAACCCAGGCCATGGCAGTGAACTCACAGAAGTCTAAACACTAGGCAACCAGGGAACTCCCAGCCCCCATCTTTTTTAAAACTGTAATGTAATTTAACATATGTAATGTAATATGGGGTTTGTACAGTTTTTAAAAGTTTGGAGAAGTCTTCTCAGAGTGTTTTGAGACAAGTGACCATTTTTACCCAAATATCTTCACTGATTTTACCAATTTTAGTCACTGTAAAAAAATCAATTAGAAATGTTTTAAGTAAAAGAGAAATCTTCAAATCTTATTCATTACAGATAAACACTATTACAGTTTCATACACTTCATACTCCCAGTCTTTAGAAAAATTTTAAATTGGATTATATATATATACCTTTGTAACCTGTGTTTTTTTCTTCTATCAATAGATTTTGCCCATCATTTATGTCAATACATAGAAAATTATGCTGTTTTTATACCACATCAAATTTCCAAAATTTTTATTCTTAAAAGCAATCCATGATAAGTAAATCAACTATACTTCGATTTAAAAAATGTTTTGAGGGTTTCCCTGGTGGCGCAGTGGTTGAGAGTCCGCCTGCCGATGCAGGGGACACAGGTTCGTGCCCCGGTCCGGGAAGATTCCACATGTCGTGGAGCGGCTGGGTCTGTGAGCCATGGCCGCTAAGCCTGCGCATCCGGAGACTGTGCTCCACAATGGCAAAGGCCACAACAGTGAGAGGCCCACGTACCGGAAAAAAAAAATCCTTTGACTTATCATTAAAAAATGCTTGTGATGAACAATTTCTCTTTCTCTCCTTGAAACATTCATATTCAAACATTTAGTAAATAAAGTACAATTGCAGGTTCAAATATTTGCTTACCCCCAGAAAAAAATCTTGATATTTCTAAATGTTACTCCAGAAAAGTTCCACTACTTACACTCCCAGGAACAGCGCATGAAATGGTGGCTTGTCTGTTGTTGTTCTACTAATCATCTGGTAAGCGCCTGCTGCTTTCTCTGCTGTGTAGATCTTCATGGAGTCTCTTTGGCCACCTTGAGTTTGCTAACCTTGCACTATCACAGGCAGTATCCTCTTCTATTTCTTTAGCACATTTTATAAGCTTGTGGCTTAAAATAACATTTCTGTCATTAAAACATATGTCTGAATTATACCACTTTTTTCCGTCCGTGACTTTGTTAATTTGAATTTTCCTTTTATTTTATTAACTAAGCTAGTGGTTTCAAAATTTTATTTCCAAGCCATACTGTGTGTCATCAATTACATACAGGCAAAAAATGGAATTGATAAGCAAACCAATATAGTTCTTTTAAAAATTAACAAAACTAATTTTTCAAATCCCTAATTTTATATGAAATATGGCAAAATGTTAAGGTATGGCTGAACTGGGTTGTAAATGAAACAGATACTTTCTTTTTATCATCTTTAGCAGAGACAATTCATCATTAGCTTCTTTCTTAAAAACATTTTTATGAATATTTTTTAAAAATTATTTAAGAGCAAAGAGATTTTCTTCTAAATACTGACTTAACAATATCTGATATGTATTATACCTTATATTTTTATTTTTGTTCTTAAGAAAACTGATATTTTCATCTGGATTTGCTTTATTACTTAGGTTTCATTTAAGAGACTATATGTATATATACATGTGCACACACACAGTACACATACATGTATGAATGTATTGATTTGAAAAAACACTGCACTAAAACCCTCTTTAAATTTTGTTTTGTCATTGTCTAAGAATGCCCTATATAGAAATATTATCTTGAGGTATTAACTGTATCTTTGTCCTATAATACAGGATAAAATTCTGTGAATCTCACAACTACACTTGCGGAGAGTGTGTTCCCCATGTTCTACCAGTAAGATCTTTTCACATGAAAGTCTACCATGAATTTTCCAGTTCTGTAATTTAAATTTTTCAGTATTAGGAGAGTGACATATTAACTTTTCAAATATACTCTACTGTTATGGTTCCTTTTTATCTTTCACTCTGCCAGCTTTCCAATGGGTTTGGTAGCTTTGGCTCATCCAGGCAGTGGGAATAATGTGTACAAAGGAGGTGTCAGACCATACACTGGTGGTGTACCTGTGTGGTTTGGTGGGCCTAGAGGATAGAGAGTAAAGGAAGGAAGCGTGCTGGCCAGGAGAATGGGGAGAAAAAGGAGGTCAAGGCCTCAGTAAGATCAAAGAACAGTTGCCTTAGGAGGAAAAGAGGCCCTATATGGCCTTGATTAAGAGGATGCACTTGGGAGCCTAAACTGACTCTATTCGCTTAGCAGCTGTGGGGCCTTGAACAAGTCACCTAACCTCTCTGAACCTCAGATTCCTCTGTAAAGTGAAAAATAATCATAGGGTTGTGAAGATAAAATGAGATACACTACCTGTAAAGCAACTAGCATAATGTCCAGCACATAACAGCTGATCAATAAAAATGTTATTTTCATTAAGGAAGTTGGAAAGCTTGGAGGTTGTCTGAGGTTTAAGATTTCAGATGCAGAATTATTCTTAAGTATAAGTAATTGTTTCCTCTCATAAGTAATTGTTTCCTAATTTTGTTTATTAAGGAAATTTCCGTATCATTATATCACTTGCCCATTATAGCATGTATTCACATTGTATTTTAATTATTTGCTTCCCTAATGTAAACCTGGGGCTCTGAAAGCTGGGATGGGCCTCATTCTTGTTTATATTCTCAGTGCACCAGGCATTTTGTCACTCCCATAACATTTGTTGAATTGATTTTGGAAGTCATTCGCACAGAAGCCGATGGCTGAGGTAAACGAGAAAGATCTCCAGGAGAGAACTTTGGGTCAGGAACTGCACACTTTGCTAGAGACTAACAGTCTACAGATTTGATTTCTGTTCTTATTAACTGTGCACTTACAAGTCTGGCAGAAACATATTTTCACAGTGTTGTCATCTGCTGCATTCATTACTTGGCTTCATGACTGCTGCCTGTTTATAAAATTGATAATAAGCACAGTGGTGATTTATTAAAAATTTAAAAAGAGCAAACGTAGGGACTTCCCCGGTGTCACAGTGGTTAAGAATCCGCCTGCAAATGCAGTGAACACTGGTTCGAGTCCTGGTCCGGGAACATCCCACATGCCGCGGAACAACTAAGGCCGTGTGCCACAGCTACTGAGTCTGTGCTTTAGAGCCCGTAAGCCACAACTAGTGAGCCCGCGTGCCACAACTACTGAAGCCCACCTGCCTAGACCCCGTGCTCCTCAACAAGAGAAGCCACCACAATGAGAAGCCTGTGCACCGCAACAAAGAGTAGCCCCTGCTTGCCAAAACTAGAGAAAGCCCGTGTGCAGCAATGAAGACTCAACACAGCGAAAAATAAATTTGTTAAAAAAAAAAAAAAAGAGCAAACCTAACAGTTCTCTGTTGCCTTATTGTTTACACATAGGCAGAGGCAGCTGCCCCCTAAGAAGTCAGACTTTCCTGTCTCAGAAAGGGGTAATGGAAAAGCAACCAATTAGAGGTAACAGCGGGGTTCCCAAGCCGACTTTGCTGCATACTAGCTGTGTGAATTGAAGGAATCATTTAACCTACCCAAATCTCACTTGCCCCATCTGCAAAATGAAGATAATACTTCACCTACCCTTTTTAATAGATTTGAGTAACAAATGGAATATTGCATGTGAAATCCTTAAATACTGCATAGTTCTCTTCTATAAAAATGCAAAACAGGATTCTCACTAATTCACTAGAGCCTGGTTTTTAAGCTCTTTCTAAAATGTTGCTACTAATAGCCCAGTGGAAATGCTTCAACTCAACATTGGACGCAGTGTCATATATTGAGTGCACAATTTACTTATTCACTGCCATATCCAGTGCCTGGCACAATGGCAAAAAGTGCTTGATAAACATTTGTTGAATGAAAGATGGGAAGTATGAAGCTGGGCAAGTAGGTACAACCAGTAGGTTTCTGGCTTTAAACTGTGTGAATGAAGCATGCTGATCACCTGAGGCTTGCTTTTGGGAACCTGTGCCCTCAGCAGTGAAAGCGCGGAGTCCTAACCACTGGACCGCCAGGGAATTCCCAAAAAAAAAAAAATTTTTTTTTCTTTGTAATTTAGACAAGTCTTTTTCCTATTTATTTTGGCTGCGCTGGATCTTAGTTGTGGTACTCGGGCTCTTAGTTGCAGCAGGCCAACTCCTTAGTTGCGGCATGCAGACTCTTAATTGCAGCATGCATGCGGGATCTATTTCCCTGACCAGGGATCGAACCCATGTCCCCTGCATTGGCAGGCGGATTCTTAACCACTGCGCCACCAGGGAAGTCCCCAACCTTGGCTTTGAAAGGAGGATTTCCAGAGTGAACAGAGTTGGTTGTGGCAGACAAAGATGAAACTATTCTCCTCTGTTTTTTTCCAATTGAAGCAAATTCCTTTGTACCTTTGTCTAATCTAAGGAGGTAGGAAAAGGCTTTAGGAGAGGGTTTGAATCAGCATTTTGTCTGAAAATATTCTTAGTTAGTGAAACACCATCAGTTAACAATATTTAACAATAATTAAAAATGGAATACGGGTTTCCCTGGTGGCGCAGTGGTTGAGAGTCCGCCTGCCGATGCGGGGAACACGGTTTCTTGCCCCGGTCCGGGAGGATCCCACGTGCCGCGGAGCGGCTGGGCCTGTGAGCCACAGCCGCTGAGCTGAGCCTGCGCGTCCGGAGCCTGTGCTCCGCAACGGGAGAGGCCACAACAGTGAGAGGCCCGCGTACCCCCCCCAAAAAAAAGAAAAAAAAAGGAACACACTTAGCAGATAATACCGCCCTTACCACCCGTATCTAGACTGCTTCCTCTCCTGTGTCTCCTAGCCTAGGGAATTGCTGGCTGCTCCAACCCGGTGCTTTTCCTTCTTTATGCCTCTGCTCTGCCACCAATAATCTTTCCTTCCAACTTCCTGCTAAAGTCTTAAACTTCTTTCAAAGAATTAATTACTGGATCAACAAGTATTTATTGTGTTCATTGAGTACCTCCAATGTGTAAGGATGAAGTAAGTTCATAGTCTAATTCTAGTAGGGGAAGAAATACATATGAACACACAATTTTAATGCTATATGATAGGTACTTTTATACACCAGCTTTATTGACATATAATTCACACACCATAAAATTCATCCTTTACAGTGTACAGTTCCGTGGTTTTCAGTATATCACAGAGTTGTGAAACCAACATCACTATCTAAATTTAGAACATTTCATCACCCCCAAAAGAAACTCCAGGTTCATTAGCAGAAATTCCCCATTCTCCTCTCCCTCCCAGCCCCTGGCAACCACTAAACTACTTTATGTCTCTATGCATTTGCCTGTCCTGGACATTTCATGCAAATAGAATTATACAATATGTGGCCTTTTGTGATTGGCTTCGTTCACTCAGCATAATGTTTTCAAGTTTCACCCAGGTTGTAGCAAGTATCAGTACTTCATTCCTTTTTACAGCTGAATAATATTCCATGGTATAAATATACCACATTTCTTACAGTTAGGTCTATGATCCATTTTGAGTTAGTTTTGGGTACAGTATAATGGAGGAGGTCTAACTTCATTCTTTTGCATATGGCTATCCCACTGTCTCAGAACCACTTTTAAAAACACTATTCTTTCCCTATTAAATGGTCTTGACAGCCTTGTAGAAGATCAGCTGACCATAAATTTAAGATTTAAATTTTTTTTTATTTTATTGAAGTATAGTTTACAATGTTGTGTTAAATTCTACTGTATAGCAAAAGGATTGAGTTATACATATGTATATTCTTTTTCATATTATTTTCCATTATGGTTTATCACAGGATATTGAATATAGTTCCCTGTGCTACACAGTAGGACCTTGTTGTTCACCCATTCTGTATATGAGTTGCATCTGCTAATCCCAAACTCCCAATCCATCCCTCCCCCACCTCCCCACCTTGGCAACCACAAGGCTGTTCTCTGTGTTTGTGAGTCTGTTTCCGTTTTGTAGATAAGTTCATTTGTGTCGTATTTTATTTTATCTTTCTTTCTTTCTTTATTTTTGGCTGCATTGGGTCTTCGTTGTTGCACGCAGGCTTTCTCTAGTTGTGGTGAGCGGGGGCTATTCTTTGTTGCGGTGCACGGGTTTCTTATTGTAGTGGCTTCTCTCGTGGAGCACGAGCTCTAGGCATGTGGGCTTCAGTAGTTGTGGTGCATGGGCTCCGAAGTTGTGGCTCCCAGGCTCTAGAGTGCAGGCTCAGTAGCTGTGGTGCACGGGCTTCATTGCACCATGGCATGTGAGATCTTCCCAGACCAGGGCTTGAACTCGTGTCCCCTGCATTGGCAGGTGGATTCTTAACCACTGTGCCACCAGCGAAGCCCTGTGTCATATTTTAGATTCCACATATAAGTGATATCACATGATATTTGTCTTTCTCTGGTTTACTTCACTTAGTATGATAATCTCTAGGTCCATCCATGTTGCTGCAAATGGCATTATATCATTCTTTTTAATGGCTGAGTAGCATTCCATCACATATATGTACCACATCTTCTTTATCCATTCATCTGTCGACGGACATTTAGGTTGTGTCCATGTCTTGGCTATTGTAAATAGTGCTGCTATGAACATAGGGGTGCATGTATCTTTTCAAATTATCATTTTCTCCAGATGTATGCCCAGGAGTGGGATTACAGGATCATATGGAAACTAAGAGTTTCTTTTTTGATTCTCAATTCTATTCTATTGATCCATATGTCTATCCATATACCACATTGTCTTAATTACTATAGCTTTGTAGTAAGTTTTGAAGTTAGGAAGTGAGAGTACTCAAACTATTTTCTTCCTTTTCAAGATTGTTTTAACTATTCTGGTTCCTTGGCCTTCCATATGAATTACAGGATCAGCCTGTCATTTTCTGCAAAAAAGGCCACTGGGGTTTTGATAGGGATTGAATCCATAAATCAATTTGAAAAGTACTGCTATCTTAACAACATTCAGACTTCCAGTCTATAAACATGGGATGTCTTTCCATTTATTTAGGTCTTCTTTAATTTCTTTCAGCAATGTTTTATAGTCTTCAGTGTACTCAACTTACACTTTTGCTAAACTAATTTCTAATTATTTTATTCCTTGTGATGAGATTGTGAATGGAATTGTTTTTAATTTCATTTTTGAGTCATTCAGGGCTACTGTTATAAAAATACAACTGATTTTTATATATTAATCTTATATGCTATAACCTAGTTGACAGTTTTTAAATTTTTTTTAAATAACTTACTGAAATATAGTTGATTTACAATGTTGTGGTGGGGGGTTGTTGTTGTTTTGGCTGCATTGGGTCTTTCTGGTGTTCAGGCTTTTCATTGTGATGGCATCTCTTGTTGCGGGGTCTAGGCACAGGCTTCAGTAGTTGTGGCTCGCGGGCTCTAGAGTGCAGGCTCAGTAGTTGTGGCGCATGGGCTTAGTTGCTCCGTGGCATGTGGGATCTTCCCCGGCCAGGGCTTGAACCTGTGTCCCCTGAATTGGCAGGCAGATTCTTAACCACTGCACCACCAGGGGAGTCCTTGTTGACAGTTTTTTAGTTCAATTTTTATGTCGATTCCTTAGGATTTTCTATTACAATATCATGTCATCTGTGAATAGTTTTATTTCTCCTTTTCCTATCTGGATGCCTTTTATTTTCTTTCCTAATTTCTTGGGCTAGAACTTTCCAGTATACTGTTGAATAGAAATGGCAAGAGCAGACATTCTAGTTTTGTTCCTAAACTTAGGGAGCAAGCATCCTGTCTTTCACCATTAAGTATGAGGTTAGCTGTGGCTTTTTTATAGATGCTCTTTATCAGGTTGAGGAAGTTTTCTTCTATTCCTAGTTTGTTGAGTGTTTTTATCATAAAAGGGTGTTGGATTCTTTCAAATGCTTTTTCTGTGTTAATTGAGATGATCTTGTGATTCTTGTCCTTTATTCCATGAGTATGGTGTATTACATTGATTTTTTTGTATATTGAGCCAACCTTGCATTCCTGGGATAAATTCCACTTGATCATGGTGTATAATCTGTTTAATATGTTGCTGGATTCAATTTGCTTTATTTTCTATATTCATAAGAGATACTGGTCTGTAGTTTTGTTTTCTTGTGATTTCTTTATCTGGTTTTGGTATTAGGGTAATACTGGCTTCACAGAATGAGTTGGGCAAGTGTTCCCTCCTCTTCCATTTTTCGGGAGAGTTTGTGAAGGATTAGTCACTTCTTTAAATATTTGGTAGAACTACCTGTGAGCCATCTGGGTGGATAGGTTCTTTAAATACTATATGATAGGAAGTTTGAGCAGTTGTGGGAGGTTGGATGAACAAGTGACCAACTCTGCCTAGAAGAAAGGAAACTGGAAAAAGAGGAAACAATAAGAGTTTTATTTATATAGCTGATATGTTCAGGGTAAGGAGAATGAGAGGAAAGGGGCTGGAAAGACAGGCTGGAGACAATGAAGCAGGACACTGAATGTGTGATCCAGACCCTCACCAGAGATAATCTGCTACTTCTCCTATGTGGTTGTTCCTGCCATTGTTTTGAGAGCAGGGGAGGTAAGGGAGGTTAGTTGAGGGTTTTTTTTACTAAAGAACAGAGCCACTGACCAAAGGATGGTGGAAATTTAGCTAGCAAACTATCAGTCAGTAAAGATCACACTTCAAGTGGAAGAATGTAGTTGAAGCCTGAGTGTCCAATAAGGAAGATGGAGAGCCGATAGAGTAGGTACAAGTTGGCGGAGGTAACAAAGTGAGAATAGAAAATGGGTTAGCCACACCGGTGACCTAGGGGTTCAGAAAAGCATTCCTGTGCAGATCATCTGCTGCAACATCCTTATGCTTATGCTTTCTCTGGGCTAGGGCCATGTTCTTAAGGGGTCCACACCTCACCAAGCTCTTTGAACTTTGCCTGTTTTATCAGATTTCAGTCTCCTTAACAGCAGAGATCATGTCCTGTGTGTATCTTCTACAGAGAGATTTACTAAAATCAAAAGAATGCATCCATTAAAATTTCTTTGGGGCTTCCCTGGTGGTGCAGTGGTTAAGAATCCGTCTGCCAGCTAAGGGGACACGGGTTCGAGCCCTGGTCCGGGAAGATCCCACATGCCGTGGGGCAACTAAGCCCGTGTGCCACAACTACTGAACCTGCGCTCTAGAGCCAGTGAGCCACAACTACTGAGCCCGCGTGCTACAACCACTGAAGCCCGCGTGCCTAGAGCCCGTGTTCGGCAACAAGAGAAGCCACTACAATGAGAAGCCTGTGCACTGCAACAGAGGGCAGCCCCCACTCACCACAACTAGAGAAAGCCCGCGTGCAACAACGAAGACCCAACGCAGCCAAAAATAAATAAGTAAAAAAATTAAATTAAATAAAAAAAAAATTTGGACACTTTAAAAAAAGAGAATGGCTCATCTAAAGTTCACCTCCTACCTCCTGCCCCACCACCAAAACTCTTCTGAATTCTCAGTGTGTCAGGCACTAGCTCCAGAATCAGACTCCAGGAGAGTAAGAACTGTGTCAGCATCAGAGGTGGACTCCCAAGTCTTATTTCCATCCCCTAGGCTGCAATGAAGAGCGCTCAACCAAAATGTCTTTTCCCTACCAAAAGAGATAATTGTAACCAAAACCAGCTACACAGACATCTCTGAGTCCCATCTAGAAATCCTGTTGTATTCTCAGCGTGTACCCACGCTATCTGGGTAGTCGTGGACACAACAGGGAAAGAGCATTGGGTTGGGAGCCAGGAGACCTGAGCTCCAAGTACAGTCCTGATGCTAATTAGCTGTGTCACCTTGGTTGGGCAAGTCACTTAACTTCTTTGGCCTCTTGTGAAACAAGGATGTAGGAATAAAATTTTCAAAAGTCTCTTTCAAATATGAAAACAGTAAACTTTGATGACACATTTGATACTTATTTTAACTACCATGCTATTTATAACTATTCTAGAATGTTACTTCTTCTAATGGGTCTCAAGGATACTTTATAATTCATGATTATCTTGTAAACAAGCTGAAGTATAAAATGCAGATTACTTTATAAAATTTAAGGTGTGATATTACTAAACTGTTAAGTCAGTTTACTGTAGCTTTGCTTTTGTGGCTTATTATTGGTCATGTGTATGTGTTGAAGTTCAACTCTCATAAGGAGATAGGTTTTACTATCAGCTTGCCTATTCCATTTTTTAAAAAAGATTTCTAAAGTATAAAAGTGGTTCACGTTGAGTATAATATAGTGGCTAAACACAGTTTCTGGAGTCAGAATCCCTAGGTATAAGTCCCAACTCTGTCAGTGCCACTTGTCATTTTCACCAAGTTATTCTTTTTTTTTTTTAAATCTTTATTATTTATTTATTTTTGGCTGCGTTGGATCTTCATTGCTGCACACAGGCTCTCTCTAGTTGCAGTGAGCGGGGCTACTCTTCCTTGCAGTGCACAGGCTTCTCATTGCAGTGGCTTCTCTTTGCTGCGGAGCACGGGCTCTAGGCATGTGGGCTTCAGTAGTTGTGGCACTCGGGCTCAGTAGTTGTGGCTCGTGGGCTCTAGAGCAGAGGCTCAGTAGTTGTGGCGCATGGGCTTAGTTCCTCTGCGGCATGTGGGATCTTCCCAGACCAGGGCTCGAACCCGTGTCCCCTGCATTAGCAGGCAGATTCTTAACCACTGCACCACCAGGGAAGTCCCCAAATGATTTTTTGTGTTGCCTTCCAGAATGAACATGTGATTCAAAATATTGTTTGCAGAAATGAATTCCGATTTAAATCAGATATTTCCCCTACTAGCTAAAGCAGGGATACCGATTTGGACAAGAAAGGAGCAGTTCTTCTATTTCAGAAGTGTTTATTCTTCCGTCTAAGTTTAGCAAAACTGATAGATACCCTCACCAAATTTCTTTCCCAAGTTCTAAGCATGAGCAAGTTCTGCTGGTTGTTAAAGTGCATATAAAGAGAATTTAACAATGGGCATGAAACCAGCCATAAGGACAGTGACCAATAATTGAGAGTCTGGAAAGATTCTGTAGTTTTGGCCCAGAAAGGTCACATGAAGAATGGAGCGGGAGTGAGTGGGGAGACTCCAAGGGATTTGGGGAAAACGTAGACGGGGGAGGGGGGGGGAGTCAAGGTGATGCCCAAGGTCTTGCCTTCTCCTCAAGCACCTTCAGTCTTTATTTCCATAGCCAGCACCCTCCCATCATAGGCCTCTGCACACTGTGCTGCGGAGACAGCGCTTTCCCTCTTCCTTACCCGCTCCTACCTCTGCTTATTTCACTACTTGTGGATTTTAATTCAAATACTGCTGCTCATTGGCCTCTTTCTGGTCTCCCTGATAGTGTTTATGTCCCCTTGTGCAATCCCAGAACACTGTGTACCTTAAGGACACTAAACACTGTTTGCAGTAATACATTTGCTTTTGTGATTATTTGTGCCCCCACTTAATACGGGCAAGGACCCTGTTTGTGTTTATTCCCTATTTATTGTGTTTCCAGTGCCTAATACCTTTCTTGCCTCGTGCATAGTATGGTGCCAGTACATAACTGTTAAACAAATGACTTAATGTATCCATCAGGACTGACACGTTGTATAGACTTTTATAGTCATTTAGGAATCTCTAGGTGAGAATGCACTGACATGGAAATGAGATATAGGCCTCTCATAAAAATTATCCTAATTGTCTTCAAACGGCGGTGTCCACCAAGTAAACGATCTCAACAGCACTTTAAATACTTCAAACAGACACACAGCAGGGCAACAGTGATTTCTTGGTCTTTGGGTTACATTTTATCAGAATAACAAAACTGGCCCTTTATCAGTCAAATAGTTGGATGAGTAGGCAAAGTACAGGGGAAACAGAGGAACTTAGGAAATAAGAGTAACAAAACTTCTTTCCTTCCTAAAAATCTTTAAACACTCCCGTCAACCCACCTTGACTTAAAATATAAGGTCTGCTGCTGTTCTTTCCTCTCTGACTGGATTTTGAGAGAGGCAGGGAGGTACCGTCATCCCTTGGTATCTGCGGGTAATTGGTTCCACCCCCGCCCCTCCACATACCAAAATCTGAAGATGCTCAAGTACCTTACATAAAATGACGATAGTATTTGTATATAACCTAGGGAAATCCCCCATTTATTTTAAACCACCTTTAGACTACTTATAATACCTAACACCATGTAGATGCTGTGTAGATAGTTGCACTTTTTGGAATTTTTTTTCCCTAGTATTTTCAGTCCTCGGTTGGTTGAATCTGTCTGTGGGTGCATAACCACAGATACGGAGGTCTCACCGTACTCCTAAGCAAAGGACTTGAGGCCAGGAGTGAGGAGGGAGGAAGTCCTTAGGTGGCATCTTCTCCCTGGATGCCCAGTTTAAATGGATCAGTTCTGTAGTCCCCAAGGAGAAGACATGTCTTGCCCAGATTCATGGCACATTTCCCTACGTGTAGTTTTTCTGTGCATTTTCCTACCACCGACAGTCAGTAAAATCTTATTGAATGTTTCATCCTCACTTGATGGTGTCTTTAGTCCAATCCAAGGCCAGAGCCTTTGTGGTTGTTGTCTGGAGAGACCCCTCCCCATGGGGAGATTCCTATTTTGTAGTTCTCAAGTTTTTTTCCTTAAAGAAGACACTTCTTTATACATTTCCTCTCCCCTGAAAACCTATGAAGTGTACATTATCAGAATCCCCGTTTTTACAGGTGAGAAACTGAGTCCTTGTAAGGCTAGGGAACATGCCCACAGCCACGAGGTAGCACATGCAGGGCCGATTATTAAACCCATACTTGGTCCACACAGATCACCTAGAATAATTGCTATAATAAAGGTTCAGACCAGTAATTTGCTTAAATGTGTAATGCACTAATTCATAGAAAATTATATATAATGTATTTAGTTACCCTGACCATCATTTCCCCCTACCTCTCCACTTCAGAGAGATTGGATGAGTCTAGGGAGTATAAAATGTGATCTGTTTTACAACTTCACCCAATACAAATAACTAGGAAACACCAATGGCTTGTGGTAGCCTCAGAATAGAAGTTTTACTTTGATTTCCTCTTTTAAAAACTGAGATATAATTTACATACCACAATATTCACTTTTTAAACTGTACAATTCAGTGGTTTTTAGTATATTCACACGTTTGTACAAGCACCACCACTAACAAATTCGAGAACATTTTCATACTTTGATTCCTTTTTGAAGGCTGTTTTCTTACAGGTATGAGAGAACAACTGAGTACGTGCAAGTGAGAACTCCAAGAAAGATCTAGAGACCTCAAAACAAAACTGGAGCCAGCAAATGCAGTGCTGCTACTGTAGTCTTTAAAAGGGAGCTGCATTGCAAGTAATAAGAATATGATATCGAGGTACCACTGTGTCAATAGTCAGGCCACGGTGGGCACGTTTGTCTTCTGTCTAGTTCAAGGGCTGCTCTCTAAAAGTGGTAAGAGGAGAAGGGTCCAAGGAGCGTAATGAAGATAATTAAAGAGCAGGGTAGTAAGATTCATGATGAAAACTTTAAAGAGCTTGCAGTAATTTCGTCTAGTTATTTAAGAAAACCTTCAAGGAAAAAAAAAAAAAAAGAAAACCTTCAAGGATATGAAACGATTTTTATACAGAAAATAGTGACCTTTTCTTTCTCCTTCTTTCACTAAGGAAAAGACAAAGAAAATGGGTTCATTCTATAGTATGGAGGATTAGGTTAACCTAGAAACTCATGAGACAGACACTTGTTAAACACCAAATGACGGTGGCAGCAAAAAGTCCTCTGATGCTTTTAAAAAAATTATTTTTTAAGTTGCAAAGAATAGTATAAAGAATTCCTTCACTCAGATTCTACAACATTAACATTTTACACATTTGCTGTATCATTCTCTCTCCATGTATGTATATATAATATATGTATGTATGTATATATTTTTTCAGAATCGTTTGAGAATAAGTTGTAGACAATGATTTCCCGTTATCACTAAATACTGGGTACTTCTTAAAGGAAAGGACATTCTCTGCTGAACTACAGTAATATTACAAAAATTAGGAAATTAACAGTGATACAATATTATTATTTAATGTTCAGACCTTATTCGATTTTTTCCTATTGTCCCAATAATGTCCTTTAAAGAAAAAAAAAAGTTTGTTTTTTAAAGGAAAAAAAAAAGTTGGTTTTTAAAGGAAAAAATAAAAAGTTTCTGGCCCAGGATGCGTATTGCATTGAGTTCTCATGTCTGGTAAATTCCTTTAATCTGGAATAGTTCTTCAGAAAATAATTTCAAGGTCTTTCATGACTTTAAGAATTTTAAGAATACAGGCCAGTTATTTTGCTGCCTGTCCTTCAACTTGGGTCTCTGCTGCTTTTAACAAAGATTCGCTTCTGTTCTGAGAGTTTTAGGTGTGGTCCTTTTTTTTTTTTTTTAACATCTTTATTGGAGTATAATTGCTTTACAGTGGTATGTTAGTTTCTGCTTTATAACAAAGTGAATCAGTTATACATATACATATGTTCCCATATCTCTTCCCTCTTGCGTCTCCCTCCCTCCCACCCTCCCTATCCCAACCCTCCAGGCGGTCACAAAGCACCGAGCTGATTTAGGTGTGGTCTTAAGTGAAGACCATCGGTAAAAGGAGGTGCGAGGTTCCTCTCTCGTACAGACTATTCCTGCTATATTAGAACTGTTTGTAGCTGGTGGGATGGACAATAAAACGTCTTTGTATTAGGAACTGACCTTTTTGTATTACACAGTTTTCTCAGCATCCCTGCATTTTACAAGAGTTTAATTTCTTTAACAGAAGTAGTTTCGTCTGTTAGCAAAACAGACAATAATAATAATTGTATAATTAGCACCTATTCTTTTAAAAAACATTTGAGACTTAAATTACCTGTAGACTCCCATTTCCATAATCTCACCGTTGCAGTGATGAACTATGCCCTAGCTCAGGAGACAAAGAGCTGCAAAAATGGGTGGGTGTTACTCATTAAAATCATTCAACAAATATTTGAGTACCTGGTGTATGTCAAGCTCTGTTCCAAGCCCTCGGAATACATTCGAGAACAAAATAAAACAAAAACCCCTGTCCTTGTAATCTAGTTGGACAAATTAAAATTTAAATTTAAAAAATCGCACACCAGGAATCCGACTTCTTAAAGAGGAAGAAGACAAGTCTCTGAGAAAAGGGACAGCCCTGCGGTTCGATTCTAACGTGGGTAACGCCGCTGAACCCCTGGCTGGTAATCAAGTTCTCAGTTTATCCAGACGCGCTACTCAAATGATTAATCCGAACACCAAAGACCTGAAAGGACCGGCGGGGCAGGACTTCCTGAGCTGTTCTAACCACTTTTTCAGCAAGTCTCCCGCCCGGTGCGGGGCCTGACCGCCCCGCGGGGACCACGCACCTGGTCTCGCGCCCCTGCGCGGCGGTACCTCCGGCGCCCGGCAGAGCCGAGCACCTGGGAATCAGTCGCGCACCGAGAAAGCCCCGCGGGGAGATGGCTCTGGGGAAACGGCTCCTCCGGCGGCCTCGCCCACTGCAATGCAATCTGGGTGGTTTTTCCAGGTCCCTCCCTGCCTCGTTCCGCGCCCAGCCCCTGCCCCCGCGGCGCCTGCGGGCCCGGGAGGGTGGCTGGGAGACACGAGGACTAGGCGGGGCTGCAGCTGCGAGCTAGCTGAGGGTCGGCGGGGGGCTCTTTCCGGCCCCCGCACCCTGAAGTCCAGGAGCCGAAAGCACGCGACGCTGGAACTCCAGCTGCGGACGAGGAAGGGTGGTACCCAGCACCCTCGTGGGCCCTTGCAAAGCTTCCTGGCCCTGGTAGAGCCCGGCCTTCTCCCGCTCTCTGGGGACGCGAGCTGAGCTACCTGTGCCGCGACCGTCGTCGCCAGCACCCTCTCCAGCCAGGAAGCGCGGCGCCGTCGGCCTCAGACTCCTAAAACCCTTCCGCCACCTCCCCACGCAGTCCGCGCTTCCTCCGCGTCAGGAAAGCCGCATCTCCAGCTTCCCCTGACATGCGTCCTGAAAGGTTCTCAGATTTGCACCTGGAGTGGGTTACTGGCGTGATAGGTGTCTGGTTGCCCGTTTTCACCTCAGGAATAAAGGGCTGGACACCTGGAGCCGAATTAGTAATACTTCAGACGGAATTGTGTTCCCAAGAAGAGATCACTTTCAAATATAAACGCCGAAGAAACTTCATCTCTAGCGCTTTTCTCTCGAAAATGTCAACAGGACCCACCACACTGCCGTCCGACTTGGTGGCAGGGCGATGGGGGCGGTGGGTGGGTGGCGGAGGTGGGCGCTCAGGCCCCTGGGCAGATCTAACTGCGCTAGGTAGGGAGACCGCTCGGGAACTTGGCCAAATCGACACAGAAGTACAAAGAAGAAGGTATGAGGTAGAGGGCAGGAGATCAGAGCGGAGACCTGTGGAAAAATCTGGCTTTGGCCTGATTTAGGAAAACATTAGGTACTGTAGATACATTTCACTTAGGGCCCAGGGCAAATCAAAGGAAGTGGGCCCCTGCCCCGCAGGAGGCTCCAGTCTCGAGCTAGAAGCCAGGACCAAACAAGGGGTAGCAATTAAGGGAGTAGTTGAGAGAAAAGGGCGTGGGTTCCATTGTGCCTGAACTTCCTCACGGGCGACCCCCTGCTGCTTTGCGCGCCGCAGCTGAGTCCTTGGGCGTCCCTTGGTGGCTGGGCGTCCAGTCCCGCGAGTTCCGCTCAGCCGCGCGCGGGGGTTTTCACTTCCCAAGGTGGACAGTACCTCGGGGTTTGGAGGAGCGGGCGCCCGGAGAGGGGGAGGGCCCCAAGGGTTTCGCCTGCTGTTTGCACTTCAAGGTGTGTTGGGCTCGGGAGAGGCTTTTCCGGTGCTTGGCAAATGCTCCCGCCACCTCCCGGCTGCCGTTGGCCGGTCCCTCCCTCCGTGGTTCGCCCTCTCGGGGCGCCGCGCCCTGGGTAGCTCCGCACCCGAGCCACACCTCTGGCCTCCTTTCGCCTCTCCGCGCCAGGCCTTTTCTCTTGACCCTTTAGGACCTCCGGCTTCGCTCCCCACAGCCGGCATTTCCCCAAGACCCCCACAGTTCGGCTACTTCCAAATGGGTAACCCGTCCCTGCGCGCCCTTTACCCCTCACCCTTTTCCCGTGCGGCCTCGGCTACCCTCTGGGTGGCAACCGCTTCTTCCCCGCCCCTCGCGTCTCCCCCTTCTCCCTTCTTGCCCTCCCCTCTCCAATCATCCAGCCATTGTCTCCCGCCCCCTCCTCCCCTTTCCCCCGGGCGGCCTCCTCCCCCACCGCTGCCACGTCGTGGTTTGAAGGAGCCAATGGGCAGGCGCCGCCAGGTGTCTCCTACCTGCACCACGTGGGGGAGGGGGAAGGGGCGGGCAGGTAGAGCCACATCCCAAAACAGAAAAGCTTTCAGCCATTGCGCGCGCCTCCCACGGGTGCAGCCCTGCTCCAGGCTTTTTGCATAGACGCACGGGCAATTGAATACAAAAAGGGCAGGCCTCCTCCGCCCTCCTTCTCACCCCCCTTCCTGCCCTGGGTGTGGAGCTCCGGCCAGGTGTGGGCTTGGGTGGTTGGTTACCGCCTTTTGCACCAGCGGCGGCGAGGAGGGGGGGGTGGTCGCTCTTTCTTTTTCTCTTAGAAGAGGTTTTAGCACAGGTTTCCTCGTTCTCACTTCCACCTCACCTCACCGCCTCCCGACCCCCCTTCTCCCCCTCCCCGCCTATCGTCATGACGGCGTCTCCGGATTACTTGGTGGTGCTTTTTGGAATCACTGCTGGGGCCACCGGGGCCAAGCTGGGCTCGGATGAGAAGGAGCTGATCCTGCTGTTGTGGAAAGTCGTGGATCTGGCCAACAAGAAGGTATTTATCCACGTTTCTGTCCAAATGATAGGAGTGGGGCAAGGGCTTGTAAAAGTTTGGGGAGTCGGTAAACAAGTGCTCTTGTTTGCCCACTTGGGAGGCTGGACCCGGGGCCTAGAGAATCCAGGATAAAACCAAACCTCTTGGCCAACCGCCTTGGAACCGTTTCAGTCCTCCAAAATCTGGCCCAAGTGGGGAGGCCGGGGGCCGCCAAGCCATGCTCTCTAACGGACGGGGGACGCCCCGGGAAGGCGGGGTGGGATCCCTGGGGGCCCAAGTGCTCACTTCCAGGGCCTTTCGGACCTGATCCGGGTGGGGGTGGGGCTGGGGGCTGGGCTGCGACGACCTCTCGGCCACTGGAGCCGCTGGCGACAAGTGAGCTTTGATTCTGAGGCCAGACCCGTCGAGAGGTGTGGGCCGCCCCAGAAGGGGCGCAAGGAAGGAGAGCGAAGGTAGAGGTTCCCAAACTGAAGAAGGGAAAACTGAACCCTAATTTTCTCCCCCGGAGGTGGGACAGTTGCACGAAGTACTAGTTAGACCGGATCAGTTGGAGCTGACGGAGGATTGTAAAGAAGAAACTAAGATCGACGCCGAGAGCCTGTCCTCGGCGCCGCAGCTGGACCAAGCCCTCCGACAGGTGACAGCCCTGGGCCGCGCCGCCCACCCCATCTTAGCCACCCGGGCGTCCCTCCAAGCCAGCCCAACTCTATCAGGTCCCACGCCCTCGCCGGGCGGTCCACGCGTGTCCCCGGAGCGAGGGGACAAGACCCGGGCTTGCAGCCCCTGGTGGACCTTCTGCGAGGAGGTCGCTGCTCCTTTTCGCCTCCCAGCCCCCGGGGTCTTTGGGCCAAAACTTGCTAGCTTTCGAATTGCTTCCTGAATTATTCCTGGGGCCAGAGAATCTGCCGAGTTTTACCAGTCGAGTGATGAGCGGAGTTTGAATCCTAGCGCTCCAGCTCCAGACCCCAGACACGCCAGCCCTCTGCCGGGTTTGGGTCTGCAGCTCAGCCCTGGGACAGGGGGCGCTGTGGTGTAGACGAGCTGTGGCGTGCTGGAGGCGGCCCCAGCTCGGTGGGAACCTGAAGGTGCCTGCTTGGGTTTAGGCTCCTGAACTCCCAAAGGCCCGGTTCCGGTTCCGCTTCTTTAGTGGCCTTGGTCCTAGCGCCGGGAGGGTTTGCAGACCCGGACATGTGAGGCTGCTCCTTGGGTCACCGTGAAAGTAGTGGAATCCCCTGACTGGGATTGAGGTGACCTAAAAACCGGCTGCTCCAGGGTGCCGACGGGTACTGGATTGCGGATAGGGCGGGGCGCTAAACACCTGTGCACAGGTGCGTGTCCGGAGCTCTCACGGCTTCTGCCCTAGCACAGGAGTTGCGAATTATAGGGGAAAGTGATCATTTCTGTGGTGTGTTACAGGAAACGTATTACTAGATTTTCCAGAGGTCTATATACACATTACCCACATTCGAATCAGAAACTGACATCTTTCTTAAGTCTAGAACATCCTAACATAAAAAAAAGTAGCACCAGAGAATGACGTAATCAGAAGTCAACTTGCTGATGAAATGAGACCTCTGACTTAAAAGTCTCGAATGGATTTATCACAAAAATAGAAGGCGGTGGGTGTTGAACGGGAGGAAGAATGCATTTACTAAATTCTCCTGTACGTAAACTGAGGATTGACTGGAAAGCTACCTATATAAAGGAAGCTACACAGTTTGTAGGAACGGAGTCTTTCTAATGTTGCCCCCAGCAGCGGTGTTCTTCACAGCAGTTAGCGCGGTTTTCTCAGGTTATAACCAAGTGGGGCCACTCTTCAGAGTTTGTAAATCCTGCATCCATTGCATCCCTGGGTGTGTTTTGTTCTTTTCAGTTTAACCAGTCAGTGAGCAATGAGCTGAATATTGGGGTAGGAACCTCCTTCTGTCTCTGTACTGATGGGCAGCTTCATGTCAGGCAAATCCTGCATCCTGAGGCTTCCAAGAAGGTAAGAGTGCTGGCTTCTCGAAAAAACGATTGGACCTTACGGGTGACTGGACGCTTAAAAAATGGTTTATCCAAGTTTCTCCATTTTAAAAATATGCATATGAGGAGTTAGTATTTTATGGGTACAGAATTTCAGTTTGAGAAGATGACAAAGGGATGGTGGGGATTGTTGCACAACAGTGTGGATGTACTTAATGCCACTGAATTGTACACTTACAAATGGTTAAAATGGTAAATATTGTGTTATGTATATTTTACCACAATAAAAAGGTCACAACGCTTTCATAGAGATGTTTGAGGTTACAGTAATTTTATAGATACCCTTTGGTGACTGAATAAAAGTTTCCTTTTTGTTTATGTCAAGTTTTTGAGATGCTTGACATTCTCTCTTTTCCAAAGCATATTAGCTGAATTTTTGACATTTAAAATAACTACAAGCAGGTAGAACTGCATTTTAATACATTGTAATATTCCCGTCTGTGTGCCTTATCCTAGAAAGGAAAGAGCAAAGAAAAATCCAATTAAAACTTTTAAATTGCAATTCTAATAATTTCATTAAAAAGTTTTGTACTCTGACTTCACCATATAACTAGTGAGATGTTAATTATAGCATGCTGTACTTTGTGTGACTTAAAGTAAATGTTTAAAACTGATTGAATTTTGTATCAAAACAATAGGGTCACCCCCATCTTTTACCTTTACTTATCTTTCTGGTATGGAAAAGAGTATGAAACGAGAAAAATACTACCTTACTGTAGATGTGATTTCTCTCTCTGGGAAGAATACTGAGGGGCTGAGAAAAAATGGTGAGCGCAGACAGCAGACCCAGTGTAATCAATCATTGCTAATATAGTTGATCTTATCAACTTAATTAATTAGAGCTGTAACTTTTTATTGTGGTAGGCAGATACTGAACTTGAAAAGATGGAAGTAAAATATTTTTAAGGAAACTTTGTGAGGTCAGTCTTGCAATGAAAAGTTTAAACTGGCGTTTGATGTTGTAAGTGAGTAGTCAGTGCACATTTTCTTTCTTTTTACTCCAATAGGGAAAAGGGAAGACATGAACTAAATGTATAATGACAATTTTAAAAGTCTGAAGGAGAAACTCAAGTTCCTTTATCTGGAGGCTTGAAGAAAACACTCCTTTTTACATTAACCTTAGTAATTATTTGATTAAAAGGGGGGAGTATATTTTATTAATTAAATGCTAGATAAATTGCTATACCCTTAATCCAGAAATAGATATATATGAGAATTTTTTTTCCCCTCAAACTCATATAAGGGATAAAACTTAATCCTTCCCTATTGGGCTGGAGGAAAACAGCTGTTTCTGTTATTTTAGGTACACTGCTTTGGATGTGGGAAAACCTCCAGAGAAAAATTGAGACATTTTCCTGAGCCACTTCTATTAGGATTTTGATAAAGAAAACTAAAACAATTAATTTAGTATCATTATGAAAATAATTCTATTCATTACAGAAAAATAAGGAAATGGTAAAACATAAAAGAAAATAATCCTTCCAGTCAGAAAACATTAAAGTGGTTTTTTGAATGTGAACATAGTTGAATGTATTCTTTCAGAGTTGTAGAAAAGCCTTACTTTTACAAGGAGCATTCATACTACACAAACATTTTAGCCTACTTTAAATTTAATATAACATTTGTATCCTTCGTAAGCAGTAAATAAAATATTCAGTATTTTAAATGGATATACCTATTAAAACCAAACATTGTTGGACATTTGAGTTACTGTCATTATAAACAGCTTTTACATAAGCATTTTTGTAGGTAATCTTGAAGATTCACAGTTCTTTTGGTGACTGTTTTGGAAAATGTCACCATGATGTAGTGATACCTATTTCAAATATAGCGTGAGCAGGTCACATCTAATAGAATCCAATAAAGGAAATTTATATAGAGACATTATTACTTAAATATTATGGGTCACAAACATTAAAAAGTATTTATTTCCTTGACTTTATAATGTACAAATTCCCCATAAGTGAATACAAATTATCTTGAAATTTAAAAAAAAAAATCTAAATTCAGTGTAACAAAATTAAATTTTGAAAATTATTCAATGAGGATTTTTTTTTTCAGGAAAAAAAAAAGTGACACAATAGTATAATATTTGCTCTGACAGTTGAGCTTTGTTTAATTACCACAAGAGTGATGCTAATAGCTAAGAACGACTGGTAGCAACTTCTCCTTGCCGTTGAGATTTGTGATATATATATTTTTTTAAGTGTAATTTGAGTTCTCAGGTTTAGCCAAAATAATAATGGTCAGGAAAACTAATGTGGGACTATAATTTGGCACAAAAATAATCCTCTTCAGGTAATCAGGAATTTACTGTCTTAATCTAATTTTAATACACAGAATATGTATTATTAGAACCCAGTATTTTAAACTACTAGGTTTTAATAGAAAACTAAATTTTGATAAACACATAGAATCCTATATCTAGATATGTATTGTAAACATATGCATCTGTATGAAAACTGAGAGGGCTAAATACAGGGTGAAAATACAGATGGTCTAAAATAATTGTGGCTAGACAAAGTACATAATGTTATCAAACAGAAAATATAATAGCCCAAATGTTTTATAGCTTCAGAACTGTTTTGAATGGAATACATAATGGAGCACAAACGTATAATCTATTGCCTTAAAATAAGATGAAGTTTTCTTCCATGAGACTTTTATGTAGGATGTAATACTGTAACAGAAAATGAAGACGCTCTAATGTTTAACTTAAAAATATTTTTTTAAATTGTGGTAAAATTTACTTACATTCAATTCTTAGGTTCCCAATCATTAGGGAATCACTGAACTAAATTTATCTAGTTAACAGTGTCTACCTTGTCCCTCCTCAGAATGTATTATTGCCTGAATGCTTCTATTCCTTTTTTGATCTTCGGAAAGAGTTTAAGAAGTGTTGCCCTGGTTCACCTGATATTGATAAACTGGATGTTGCAGCAATGACAGAGTGTATCCTTTAAGTGATGACCCAGGAATCATTTGAAAAGACAGCTCCAGAAAACAATGGCAATTCAAGAAACTTTAAAACATTTTTAACTTTGACAGTGCATGAAAATTGACTTGTCCAAAATTTGTCTACTGTGCTAGGAAAAATGGTGCAATTACTGGCGTCTTTCAAAGTAGTTATAATTTACTGAATTTGAATAGTGATTTAGATGGATTTAGACATGGATTTTTGTTAGGTGAAAACATCTAAAATAGAATTCAATTTTGGATTACGGGAGTGGTTTTGTTTTGTTTTTTCAGTTGATGAATTGATAAATGATAAAATTGATAAAAGAATGTGGTGAAGACCACATTCTTTGCCAATTCTAAGGCCACTTGTTCTTGATTATCTTGGTTTTAGGGTTTATTTCATCTTCTTTTGAATGGATAAAAATTTTTTAAAGTTTGGATGTATACTCTTGACAAACAGCTGTTCATTGGCACCCCTTTTAACCTTCTCTGGGTTTGTCAAATACATGTAGATTGTGGTAATTATTACAAGCCATCTTTTGAGATGATAAGATGAAGCTGAGATTGTACCCCAAATTCTTTCATAACCAAGAAAATATATCTGATGCATTATGTATTGTAAAAGTAAATTTTATAATCACAAATCTTGTCATGAATGACCCATCATCTTTCATCCAGTAAGTCTTTAAAGTGCTAACTAATAAGAGTCATGTGCTAACATATCAGATGTAACACTGAGTAATAGAAGTGTTGGAGACTCGCCCAAAGCCACTATGAGAATCATCATGAAGTCAGATTCAAGTTATTTTCATGAACGTGGGGGTATAGATGTTTATTCTAAAAATTTCTCATCCATTTTCAGGTGCTAAAGCTTGATTTTTGTTTTATTTCAAAATTTCTTGATGTAAAAGGTTGTTTGGATATTTTTCCTAACCATTTGTAGACAGATCAGACCCATTTTATTTGCCTTCTTGGAAGTAGGTAGCTAGAATTTTGGTGTAGCTGATTTAGCTACTAGTTAATTACTGGTTAAGCTCCCAGCAGTGCCGGGAGAAGGGTAGAATAAGCGCATTTGAGTGAATTCTTACAAGTTTCATTAGAAGGTTGGGACAGTAGAAAAACTTGCTATGTGTTTTGTTGGTTTAAATGCTGTATGAATTAGCTCAGGCTGCCATAACAAATACCATAGACTGGGTGGTTTATTAGCAACAGATATTTATTTTCTCACAGTTCTGGAGTATGGGAAGTCCAAGATCAGGGTGGCAGCAGGCTGACTTCTGGTGAGGGCTCTTTCTGGCTTTCAGATAGCTGCCTCTTCCCTGTGTCTCAAATGGCGGGTAGGGGGAGTGGCATGGCCAGGAGTGTTGGGAGAGGTATCTTTCTTTTCCTGTCTTTATAAGGCCACAGGCCTAACAGATTAGGGCTTCTTCCTTATGGCCTCATTTAACTTTAATTGCCTCCTAAATACTCTATCCCCAGATACAGTCACATTGGGGGTTGGGGCTTAAACACATGAATTTTGGGGAGGGACAACAATCCCATCTATAGCAAATGCTAAACCATTTAATGTGCTGGTACAAAATAGAGAATGAAAAATTCTGGCAAAGTGTTAGTAGATATTGAAGGGAAAGTGTAATAAGTTAATTTAGAAAAAGACAACTTGAGTAGGAAAGACAGTATATTAAGAACCGTTTATCCCTGACTGCTCTGTTTTCTCTTTTAGCAAAGAAAATCTTTCCCTAGTAATTGTAGGTCAGATATTACTAAAAATTTCCATAGCTACAAATAAGAAGTTCTTATATTTAGGTATTTTGGTTTTCTCAATGTGTTCACAGTTCAGAGAGCTTGTTAAAAGGTTACCTATTTTTTTTCTCCTTGGTTTCTTCTTAAGAGCTTCACGTATATACGATTTGGGGTTATTAGTAAACATCTTCAGTATGGTAACCTGGGCTTTTTACTTGCTCTATGCTGTCTTACCTGCACAATATATACGTACTTTTTAAAAGTACTATATACCTTTATATAGTTTTTGCATTGTCTGCCCTTAAAGGTGACCTAAGGTGAATGGGTAAGCTATGCTGATTATTTTTTCTGTCATTCCTTTTTATCTTAGCTCTGTAACTGTTTGTTGGCAGTTTTATTTTTCAAGTACCATGGAGAGGAAGATCAGAAATATTTGACTACAGTAAACAGGTGAATTGTGAATAAAGCTAAGCTGGCCTTCATTTCAGCCATATAACACCTGACATTTGAGGAAGGATCTCATGACCATTACGTAATGCATTCATTGAAAAATTAGGGAATTTTTCTGTTTATTTTAAAACAGCCTAATTTTAGCCTAGTTTCTTTGGACTTACATTGGAAGTCTTAGCTTTTTTAGTCTTATTGCCAATCAAAAAGTGGATTTTTGTTTTTTGTTTTGTTTTTGGCCGCACCGCATGGAATGTGGGGATCTTAGTTCCCCGACCAGGGAAGGATCCCATGGCCCCTGCAGTGCAAGAGTGGAGTCCTAACCACTAGACTGCCAGGGAATTCCCCCCAAAGTGGATCTTAATCTTAAATGTTTTTATTAGTGTTTTATTTGCATACTTCTTTCCCATTTAACAGGTAAGAAATGTTATTAAGCCTTTGTATCTGTGGTTTTTGTTTTATGTTGCTGCTGTGATCAGTTACTTTATGACTCTTAGTCAGAGGATTCATTATTTCCCTGACTAGGCCATCAAACTAGTTCCTCAGGTCAAAGACAATCATACCAGATTTGACTGTGCAGAGGATTTCTACAACGTCTGAACTAAAGAGCTGTCCAATTCTCTCAGACCACTAAACATTTTCCTTTCTAATGTGGAAATGGCACTGGATTTGGAAACATAAAGGTACTCATTACGCATCCTTGATGGTTTTGCCAAGTAGACGGAGAGTCATTTGCTCCAGAGGGATTACCTGTTCCACCAGGTAACCAGCGGGGGAGGGAGAGAGGCTCTTGCCAACCCTCAGAAAGGAACAAGTAAGAATTTGCAGCTTTGCTTCCTTGGGAAAGTTACTGGCCTTCTCCAAGCCTCACTTTCGTCTCAGGTAGTCCCCAGTGAAAGCTTTGTGAACCGTGGGTGCTATGTAAGTGAAGTAGTATGACCACTTTGATAAAAGAAAAGGTTTAGGCATTTCTTGAATGCAGTCTTCGTTCTTATTTTAGCACATATGTTCCTCTTTTGTCCTTGTGTTGGTTCTAAAACCATTTCTGGTGTTAGAGTTGATCCTCTCTGAGTTATTCCAGCTGCAGTTTTGTTACCTGCTTTGAGTTATGCAGTCCTAGCTGGAAAGAAGACCTCATTTAGCAGGTGAACTGTGGGTGGCATTTTGTAAGCTTTTTACTTAATCATGTGAGGCGGTGAGGGTGTGATGATAGGAATTGGGGCCCATGTGATTTTTTTTTTTTTAAAGGAAGAAATTTATCATAGGTCCCTTGGGGAAATTAATGCTAGTTGTCCCCTGCTGAAAGTACATTTTGATTATGAGGCTATTTGTATAATGACTTATCTGTTTTTAAAAAAAAAAAACAAACCTATTTCCCCCAACGGTATTGGATGGAATTACTTCCTCCTGGTTTCTTAACCTATTTTTTGTTAGCTTTGTAACTCATGAGCTGATTTATTCTCCTTGATCAAGACCTCTGCCGTTGTGTTTATTTCATTTTGCCCCGCCTTTACTAAGAACTCATTTTAAATGAAGTATGGCCTTGTCCAGAGAGCAGGTGAAAGAAGAGAACTGTCTGTCAGCTGGGTGCCCACTGTTTATCCCATCAGTAGCCTCCCGAGAGCCCCGTGGAGGCTATTGTCCCCTTTTCATAGCTAGGGAAACTGAGGCTTAGATTTTATCTTAAGTTAGAAGTGTCAGCATTTGAACCTGAGTCTGACTGCAAACAGTCTGCTTGTTAACTAGGGGATAATATTCTAGAATTTATAAAGATTATCTGAGGGTGGGGTTGGCTGTTTAAATAGATTATCTCCCTTATAAATTTATAGTCTATGTTTCCTGAGACTAAACTATTCAGGAGAAAAGGGAAGTTAATCTTGTAAAATTTCAATCTAGTTGTAGGGTATTGCATCCGTATGTGCTGTTTGATAGTATAAGCATATGCCGTTTCACTAGTGCAGCTTTCCATTAACAGGGCAAAAAAAAAAAAAATCACTAAACCACTCTTGTCTACCCATCCAAGTGTTAGTAGGGGTGTGTGTGTCTTTCCCTGTGTTTGTGTTTCACCACTTCTTGTTGGGGGTATACGATATGTGTTTCTGTGGGCGTGCTACTGACACAGTGACGAGGGCAAGTTTTTCCCATATATTAAAGATGGAGATAATAGCCTTACTAGCAGAGTGGTTAAGAACACGAGCTCTGGAGTCAGATTTACTGGGGATGAATTTACTGTACCTCTCAGCCCCAGTTTTCCCATCTTAAAATGGGCATGACTACTGCAAGGAATAATGAGCTAGCACATGAAACCACTCAGCCACTGCCTGCCCTACTGTGTGCTCTCCAGTGTCGACTGGGTTGTAGCATGTCTCCAAAGAAGAAAGCCATCTGCCAAAGACTCTGAAAGGACTTCCTTATTAATTTAAGACCTTATCTAAACTATCTTATGCCTAAAGAATTTTTTCCTAATCTTTCGTGAGACTGGTTATAGATCTTTTAAAACATCAGCTACATGTTAGTACAGGTAAGCTTCAGGGTTTAGCTTCTCCATAAGTAAAAATAGTGTGTGCGAGTGTGGTTCATTCTGCACTTATGTGCTTATTTGTTATGACTAGTTGAACTGGGCCTTTGCAGTCGCAAAACCTTCATTGCTCTTAGAAAGTGGACGCAGATGCTGAATCCTCCTTGGCACCTTTCTGCGTATGAAAGGGATTTTAAGTATCACCAAGTGTACAGTTAAGTTGGGTTAGTAGTTGACCTTGTTGGCTAGAGGGGGGAAGAAATGATCTTTGGCACCACATCGGTATGATGTGAGCCAAACTGGCGAATACTCTGGTATGTGGTCTGTAATACGTTAGGTGACTAGAGATACTGTATATCCTTGGCCAGCACTCAGAGTTGTTATGTTAATTTTGTGTGGTTTATTTTGATTATAAAATTATTTACTTTTAAAATATGAGTTTCGGAATTCCAGGATAGTTTTTTTGTTTTAGAAGGCTTTGGAAGACATTATCATGGAGTCTCCCTTTCCTAATTTATTTATGCCATATAAATGTCTTTTTCTAAAGTAGAAATTTTTATCTTCTTTTTTTTTTTTGCATTAGTTCGTACTTCTACCTTATTTCTTCGAAGGTATAATTGACTTGTCAGTTTTGCGCTTTGTTAACAATAATACCTCCTGAAGTAATATTTGGTAGGATGGATCTCGCTTTTTTTGTTTGTTTTTCCCCCTGTTGGAAAGAGTAAGCTTCTGAGGAATAGAGTTAAAACTATGGTTTTAGATTCCCCAGCATTTATTACTGGTATAAAGAAAGTTTTTGTTGCTTTGGCTCTTAGTTACATTCTTTTACACTGGCATTTTTCTTTTTTTAAAAAAAATATTTATTTATTTATTTATTTTTGGCTGTGTTAGGTCTTCGTTGCTCCATGCGGGCTTTCTCTAGCCATGGCGAGCGGGGGCTACTCTTCGTTGCTGTGCGTGGGCTTCTCATTGCCGTGGCTTCTCTTGTTGCAGAGCACAGGCTCTAGGCATGCGGGCATCAGGAGTTGTGGTTGTGGCTCATGGGCTTTAGAGCGCAGGCTCAGCAGTTGTGGCACACGGGCTTCGTTGCTCCGCGGCATGTGGGCTCCTCCCGCACCAGGGATTGAACTCGCGTACCCTGCATTGGCAGGCGGACTCCCAACCGCTGCACCACCGGGGAAGTCCCTACACTGGCATTCTTGATTTGCTTCTTTCAAAGCTCATTTTAAAATATAGCAGGTTATTTATAGAACCTGTTTTTTATTTTATTTATTTTATTTATTTATTTATTTGGCCATGCGGCAGGTTTGAGGGATCTTAGTTCCCCTACTAGGGGTCAAACCCTTCCCCCTGCAGTGGAAGCATGGAGTCCTAACCACTGGACCGCTGCAAAAGTCCCTAGAACCTGTTTTTTAAATTATACAACTCCTATAAGGGTAATTTATCACTTTCTGTTTTTTCCTTCACATAATTGTAGGAAATTCAGTTCTTAGTTGGAGCACGATTTCAACTTTTCTCATGACATTTTATGCTTGCTATTCCTTTGTTCCTTTAGCATAGGAATTTTAATGAAAAATGTCTGGCAATATGGGCAGTTGTGTTACTCTTATAAAAGAGTAAACAGAGTAGAACGGGAAGAAAAAAACTTGTTGTCTTGTGGGGGCGGGGCGGTGTTTAATGGCAATGAAAAATGGCTTTGAGTTGGAATTTTGAATTGGGATGCAATTTTAACATAGTTTAAACTTAATTGCTCCACAATGTATTTTTATATGTGTGCTTCATTTATTTATTTGTTTATTCATTCATTCATTCATTTATTTATTTATTTTTGCGGTACGCAGACCTGTCACTGTTGTGGCCTCTCCCGTTGCGGAGCAACAGGCTCCAGATGTGCAGGCTCAGCGGCCATGGCTCACGGGCGCAGCCGCTCCGCGGCATGTGGGATCTTCCCAGACCCGGGCACGAACCCATGTCCCCTGCATCGGCAGGCGGACTCTCAACCACTGCGCCACCAGGGAAGCTCTATTTTTATTTATTTTTAAATTTTTATTTATTTATTTTGGCTGCGTTGGGTCTTAGTTGTGGCACATGGGATCCTCTCTAGTTGCGGTGTACAGGCTTCTCTCTAGGTATGGTGTGTGGGCTCCAGAGTGTGCGGGCTCAGTAGTTGTGGCACATGGGCTCCCTAGTTGTGGCTTGAGGGCTCAGTCGTTGCGGCATGTGGGCTCAGTTGCCCTGTGCCCTGTTGCCCTGCGGCGTGTGGGCTCAGATGCCCTATGTGGGATCTTAGTCCCCCAACGAGGGATTGAACCTGCATCCTCTGCACTGGAAGGTGGATTCTTAACCACTGGACCACCAGGGAAGCCCCCTATGTGTGCTTCTTTTAGATAGAAACTAAGAACTTACTTTTAAAGAGAGGTTATTTACCTGGGAAAACTGAGTGTTCTGAAACCAAATGTGTCCATTTTCCGCAGTCAGAAAAGGTAACTTCTTTTGAATGGAGAAGTTAATATTGATGGACTTTGTGGCACTAAGGAAACGTTCCTTCTGTTCAACTATAGGCGAAGTCTCAGGACTTGTCTCAGTTCTGTGTAAATGCAGCAGTTTGCTCAGTTGTATCCTGACATGCTCATTTTGTTCCCACCATGTCTGGCTTTACTCTTCCTCGTTTCCTCATGGCGTTCCTCATTGCAAAGCTGGCTAAGCCTGTTGGTGCTGTTGTGGCTGCCTCAAGGGCAGAATGACTAAGTTGCATGACAACCATAAATCAGGAGGCACAGACTCATCTTTCCTTCTCTCAAGATCAGACGTGCAGCAAGTAATTCAATATATAATTATAAATTGATAGGAGAAAGAATTGGCACTAAAAGTTTTTTCTCACTCCCGTTTATTTGTTGTTCATGCTACATTCTGGTAAGAATTATGAAAAACTGAATGAATCTTCCGAAGACAGTGGTGTGAGTGGGTGGGTGGTTTGGGCATGCAGGAGGTTGGGTGACTTTTAAAAGTTGCTGGGAGCTTAGAGCTGCTGATCTTCCTGGTGTGTGATGACTTGAAGGGAAACATGTTGGGACGTGTTACGTGGGACCAAGTTAGCCAAATGTCTAGAACATATTCTTAATTTAAAAAGTAGACTTCAGTAAAATCTTCAGCTACAAATCTATTCTACAGAGACAGGATACTTTACGTTGTTGCTTTTTCACTTGGCTTTCATATCGTACATTTAGAAAGCTTCTCACAAACTGTTGCTCAAAACAAAACAAATTAAGCAAAACTTCTTATCTTGGTGCAAGGAATTACAGACACATTGTCAAATCAGAGCTGGGAAACTTGAATGAGTTACAGAACTTCTCTCAATCCTAGTTTCATCTGTTTGGTTTTACTGTTATCTACCTGGCAGGGCTACTGCAAAAATAGGAGGAAATAGACAGTGTTTGGCACAAAATGGTGTGTAGTAAATGCCATCATTATGTCAGTAGAGTCTTAGAAGTAATAGGTGCTGTGGTAGATGGAAAGAGATCAGAGGAAAGCGGACCTGTGCTCAGGAAATGCATAATACAGTTGAAGAGAGTAATATTTTATAGGAATAGTATCTAATCAACTCTTAACTTGATGGTTGTGACCTAGAGCAGTTAGGGAAGACTTTGGTGCTGAGTGGGAGTGATCCATGGTCTAATTTGGTTAAGGGATTAAGAAGATAAGAGGGTTTTATAGGGGAGTTACCTGAGCAAAGGTGAGAAAGTTTATGTCTCTTGTCATTGATAGAGGAGAAAAAACTTGTTTGAATTGAATATAGTTTCCAGTTCCTTCAAAGCTTAATTTTTCCCCAAGATTCTGTTTTGGGATAGAAAGTTACGATGTGGCAAACGTTTCTGTGGCATTCTCTGTTTTCGGCAATTTTCATTCCTCTAGGTCAGAAGTGAGCAAACTTTTTCAGTAAAGGGCTAAAGCGTCAATGTTTTAGTTTTTTTGCAGGCCACGTACAGTCTCTGCTCATTCTTTCTTTACAATCTTTTAAAAAATGTAAAAGCCGTACTTTTCTCTGGGCTGCACAAAAATAGGGTGAGGATCAAGGGTTGACTCTTGCTGTGTTTTCATCCATGTTCCTTACGGTGTAGGGTGTGCATGCTTGCGTGAGTGTGTGTGTGTGTGTGTGTGTGTTTGTCTCTGCTGATAGGGGTTTTGCCACAGCATCAGGTTGGTCCTTATGCAGTGTTTCCTTGGTCAGATTTCTTCAAAATTTCTATCTAGTAATGGTCTCCTACATGTAAAAGTTGTCTCTGAATCAATAGATGGCAAGGGGTTAAGTTGCCACTCTTGGGAGATGTTGGCTTATACCTGCGGTTCTCAACCTGGGCTGGGTTTTACCCACCTGGGGACATTTGACAATGTCTGGAGACATTGTTTGTTTGTTTGTTTTTTGCTGTATGCGGGCCTCTCACTGTTGTGGCCTCTCCCGTTGCGGAGCACAGGCTCCGGACGCGCAGGCTCAGCGGCCATGGCTCACGGGCCCAGCCACTCCGCGGCATGTGGGATCTTCCCGGACCAGGGCACGAACCCGTGTCCCCTGCATCGGCAGGCGGACTCTGAACCACTGCACCACTAGGGAAGCCCTGGAGACATTTGTAATTGTTATTACTGGAGGTAGGTAGAGGTCAGCATGCTACTAAAAATCCTATAGTACGCAGGACACTGCCCCACCCCCCCAACAAAAAATTATCTGCCCTATGTGCCACTAATGCTGAGGTTGGGAAACACTGGCTTATACAATGGCATTGGTCTCCATTCCTTTGATATGTTTCTCTTTACTTCATTGTACGCCCTTATAAGGCTGAAAGTGTTATTAGAATTGCAGGGTTCCAGACATTTGGTGGCAGAGTTTACATGATAAACTATAGCTAGTCACAGCTCTTCTTTCTTAGTTCTGTAAGGATCCATAAAGTCCCTCCCATCTCCCCAGAAAACTTAGGGCAGTTGTCTCCCTAAAGCATCTTCATCCTTTGGCTCCAGTTTTTCTGTCCTATCATTATGTTCTTTGAAAATGGCGCTGAATTAATAAATACTTCATAGTACAGCTTCCCAAGGAAAATCATTTTAATGACCCCAGTCAGTGGTCATTGCTCTGTTGCTTGAACATCTCTTGGGATTGATTTTCTAATCCCTCAGTGGGGAGCACATTTATTTCATCACTAGATGATTGATGTAAAGGGCAGGACTGCAGGGGGAAATGCAGAAATTATCCACCATTTTAGCTTGATGATTATCCTGTGAGCCTACAAATAGGCATCTGGTGAGTTCAGATTTTTTAGTCATAAATGTGACCCTCTTAAAGTGTGATTATCATAAGTTATGGAAGTTGATCACCTGAGGGTTCTAGGAAGAGCGGGGAGAGCATCACGTATTAAATGCCTGCGTTGTGTCCTGGGCTTGTTTTATCTCATTTAATCTTCACAAGAGCCCAGGGAGGTAAAGATTATCACAGCTTTGGCTTTACAGGTAAGCTGAAGTTTAGTGGGGTTAAGTAATTTGCCAAGGAACATATGGCTGCCTTTCTACATGCAGCATATTTAATTACAGAGAAATGTAACCGGTTGAGAGATGACACACAAATGAATTTGCTTAGCATGTCTCTTTACTGGAGAAAGACAAGAGGAAGCTGTGGGGATGAAATAGAAAGGAATTTTGAATTGAGAATAGAATATTACTCATTCAGAAGATTGGCTATAATTCTTGGTGGGGAGAAATCCCTGAGTTGTTTTTACATTGTATCCTTTTTGTTTGCAGTAAAATAGTACCTACCGACTTTTTCTTAATATTTGTCTTCACATTTTACCCTACATACAAAATACCAGTCAGGAAACATTTTTATAAAATAAGGCAAACATCTTAATAACCACCACTCAGATGGCTGTTTTCATTTTAAACTCGAGAAAAGATAGAGTCCCATAGTATTATTTGTTATGTGCATTGTACTACATTATTAAACTTAGGCAAAACTTGATGGAAATCTCTTCTGGTTGCACCCTCAAACCCAACTTGAGCCATGCATTTCTTTAAAAGCCATGTTTCCTGGCTTACCCAAACAGTGTACTCACTTAATCAAAAGCTACATTAGCCATTGTTGTCTCTGAGTGCTTGAACCGTTTCTACACATCTACTCTAAAAGGACAAGCATTTGCTGTCATCCAAGATGGGTGTGTTACGGGGTTCCAAAAATCTTCTAGAAGGGAGTTCTGGATAAAAATGGAGTCAGACATGTTTTCAGTAATCTGAAGTGTTTTGAACATTGGGCTTAAAAAAGTCATTTAATACCTTGTGGTCTTGAAGGATGTAACTGTATCTTTAAGTCAGCATGGTCATTGCCTTGTGTGTTGTAAAGACAGGGTAGGAATTCTGTTAACTTTGTTGTACGCTTCATGGTTTGACGCTAAAGTGCTCAATATTCATGCATTTGCTACCACTCAATAAACATTTTATTCCCGGTATTATTGTTCCTGGTAATCCTCAGGACAGGATTGATTTGGCCATCTTAGCCCAATAGGGCAATTGGACACTTCAGGAAGCCTGGGTGAAGTCCAGACTGATGGGAAGCAGCTATTCTGAGATTTCAAAGAATTGTCAATCAAGATGCGTTTTACTTGGCTTCTTGGCTCCATGAGAGTTTAATTTTGGGTAAAAGCAACCTCATTTTACCTCCCCAAAATGTTTCCTTAACTTAATCTCCCAGGTTTAAATTTCGAGAAGAATAGTTCAGCCTCCCGGTATGGAGCCTGTCAAGTTGAAGATATGGGAAATATAATTTTAGCAATGATTTCAGACCCTTATAGTAAGTATTGGTGTTGTAACAATGCGGGCCTAGTATCTGATCCCATCTACTTTCCCTCTCCTATACTTCTGAATCGCCACCACCCTCCCCCTCGGCTTTGTCTCCCTGATAGCTAAAATGATGACTTGTATGTTCTCATTCTAGATCACAGGTTTTCAGATCCAGAAAGAGTAAATTACAAATTTGAAAGTGGCACTTGGTAAGTACTTGAATACTATTCCATTTGAGCCTTTTAATGTGTTTTTATTCATATTGTGATATTTAACTCCTGTTATATTTTAGTAACTTTACTAAACCTTTTGGGTATCCATTTTTAAATAATAGGTCATTTGTTAAAGAAGATTGTATTTTAAAGTAAGCTTGGCTGTTGGGATTAACATTTAATGAAATATTTGTATCCTTAGTCACTATGACTTTAGGTCCATCATAAGTTTGTGTTGTTTGTGTCTGCGATTCTGATTTTAGCCTCTCTGAACTGTCCATCCTCACTGGAAAACTTCCAAAGGAAAAAATCATAGGCTTTAAAAGAGTTCACAAGGTTTTTACTGAGATAATTTTAAGTACGTTCTATCAGCTCCTACTTTAAAGCAAAGGAAATAACTGGGGAGAAGTATGAAATGGTGGTATCTCTGTTTGTGATCACAAGTCGACCTATTTAAGTTTGTAAATCACTGCAGTGAATTTCATGAGATTGCTTGGTGCCTGAAGTGAACAGAAACTTCTGACATGTTTGCCCATAAGAGAGATGTTGAGGCCTATTTAGTTGTGGAGAAAGTGACTCATTAGGAAATGTCCTAGGAGTACTGAAAATATAAATATGAGAGGAATAGAACATCAGAAGGTGTCAAAATATAGAATAGGTAATTTAGAAATGACTCATTAAGGTGTGGGAACTCCCAAGCATTTCCATAAAGGCTCTCTGTGATGCCTCCGTTTGATAGGGGAGATATTGTAATGGCAGACTTCTTACCATGTGCACACATGACCCATGTGGGTTAATTACCAGCTTTAGGTGGATCTTAAGTTTTGCTGTCAAACTGGATTTAAACCCCACTGGTGTACTAGCCAGATCAGAGAAGGAATTTAAACCCATCCTTCTCGGCTGTAGGAACTTACAGGCCATGAGAGTATTGGGAGAACTTTACTTCCTATGAATTGTTGCTGCGTTCTTTTGAGAACAAGGAAGTAGCAACTCAGCTGATAGGTGGTTTGCTGGGTGAGCAAGCTGTGCTGAACTGGCATGGGCAGTTGCCTTTGTATAGTAAACCACCTAAAGAATACTTTGAACTGTGCCCAGATAATTTTTGAGGTTATGAAGTAAGTTGGGCAGTACTACAAATCTGTCTGAACTCCAAAGAAATAATACGTCAAGTGTCAATAGGCCAGTTGTCTTCTGGGGGTAATAGGTCAGACTGCCTAGCATTAATCATGCAGCCTGACGTTTTGCTTGAATCCGCAGCAGCAAGATGGAACTTATTGATGACAACACAGTAGTCAGGGCACGAGGTTTGCCATGGCAGTCTTCGGATCAAGATATTGCAAGATTCTTCAAAGGACTCAATATTGCCAAGTTGGTTTTCCTTAATCTCTATTTTATTTAACAATCCCAAAGGGATAATAGATTTTCTGTCATTTTCTCCTCACTGTTCGTTTTTTTTCCTATTGCTTTCTGTTCTGTTAATTTCAAAGGGGAGGTGCAGCACTTTGTCTGAATGCCCAGGGTCGAAGGAACGGAGAAGCTCTGGTTAGGTTTGTGAGTGAGGAGCACAGAGACCTAGCACTCCAGAGGCACAAACATCACATGGGGACCCGGTACATTGAGGTATGTGCTCACAACCTGACATGTGACACCCTGACCACCCTGGCATCTTGAATGAGTGTTCATATCAGAAGGCTCAGAAACTGAATTTAATTTCCCTTTCTTTTCTTAGGTTTACAAAGCAACAGGTGAAGATTTTCTTAAAATTGCTGGCGGTGAGTACCTTTTATATAATGTGGCTATAATAAGAAGAATCTAAAATTTTACTTATATAGCAAAGGTAGATAAATAGGGTCATGAATGGTAGATAAATAGGGTCATTTTATTCCCAACGAAACATAAAAGTTGACTTTTTTTTTTTAATAGGAGGAAGAAATATCCAGTATTGTCAGTGTAATGTGTAACGCTTGCCCTAAGGCTTGAGTCAACCAACTGTAGTTAAATAGCCATTAAAAATAGTGCTATACAAAGGTCAAAGGGTCATATAAGGTCCTGTACAAAGGGAAAGAGTAGTTCATGAAAGAAATTAAATGGTCTGAAAACTACTTTCAAACGGCCATATCAGAATATCTGGAATTGTTGCATATCTGCTTCTAGTTTTTCTCTTAACTTCCTTTACTCATCTGTGGCCGGGAACATGGTAGCATTCTGGCTTCTAGTATTTTAGAATATATGGTGTTTGTAGTAATACGGTCAGAAAGAAGTGGGAACAGATAAAGTCATTATCTAATTCTTGAGTGATTCATAACTTTAAAACCTAAAAATAACAGATGCATAAAAAATGTTAACTGTGGTTTGTCCAACAGATGTTTTTCTATATGTGCACCTACTCTGTAAGTTCCTATTTTTCTGCTCATATTGTTTTAACTTCCTTTCTCCTTTTAGTATATTATGAATATCTTCTTATGCTACTCAAGTTTCTTAAATGTTAAATGCTGTACAGTATTATATGTACCATAATTTTTTAAAAAAACAATCCTATTGGGCATTTAGAGCTTACCTCCATTTCACTCTATGTTGCAGTGAATATTTTTGTATCTCTGTATGTGCCACTCATTAGGATAAATCTCTAAAAATAGGATAGCTAATTCAGAGAATGTGGGTGGACCTTTTAAGGGGCTTTTGACACCTATTGCCGAAATATACTAAGGTGATTTCCCCTTAAATACAGAGAACATTTATATCCCTTCATTATATAGTCCTGTTAAAAATCTTTGCAACTGTAAAACTTGTAGTAACAATATGCTGTTTATACAATGTGCTGGTATATTTCTTGCACTTTTTTCTTGAGATAAACCAAGGCTTCCCAATTCAGAGCTTCAAGGTTAATAGTGTTTCCATTGTTTGATATTGGTTGGGGATAAAGTATATTTGGAGGTGCTGTGGTCCTGAGGTTCCATGGCAGATAACATTGCAGATGGCAAAGTTAACGTCCACATCAGTGCCTGGGATTTCATGGTATATGCGCAGTACGATAAGAATTTGTGCTTAGGGAAAATGTTACTAGTAAAGGATGTGTGTTTGAGTATTTGCTGCAGCACTGTACAAAGTGCTTTATGTCTGGCAGAGTGTTGATAAATGTTGAAACTGGCTGCTAAGTATATTCATTATTCTCTCTACTCGAGTATGTTTGGACCTTTCTTAATAAAAAGTAATCAGGAAAATAATACCAAAAATCACTAAAGAGCTTTCTATGTAATAACTTATTCTCATAATTTATGAGGTAGGTAATTTTACTCCCATTTTACAGATGAGGAAACTGAGATACAGAGGTTAAACTTGGCTGAGGTCATAACTTGGTAAATGGTAAAGCCACAGTTGCACCCAGACATTTCTAGTTCCAGGGCCTGTGCCCTTAACCACCATGACTAGTTGCCTCTCCTTGAGAAGAATATGGTGGTTGGTCCATGATGTAACTGTATGGCTACCTTCCTATATTAACAGGGGTATTTTATGAAAATGGTAGGGGGAAAGTTTTAAATTTATGGGAAGAGGATTCTGATTCCTGGGATGTTATTAATTCATATGGGAGTGTGGGACTTATGAATTAAAGACATTGCCAAAAATTTTACTTTTTTAAATTTGGTAAAGTTGATGTCTTAACCACTTCTCCCTGTGCTTCCTGATATTTGTGTTCCCTAGGTACATCCAATGAGGTTGCCCAGTTTCTCTCCAAGGAAAACCAAGTCATTGTCCGCATGCGGGGGCTCCCGTTCACGGCCACAGCTGATGAAGTGGTGGCCTTCTTTGGACAGCATTGCCCCATCACTGGGGGGAAGGAAGGCATCCTCTTTGTTACGTACCCAGATGGTAGGCCAACAGGGGACGCTTTTGTCCTCTTTGCTTGTGAGGAATATGCACAGAACGCATTGAGGAAGCATAAGGACTTGTTGGGTAAAAGATACATTGAACTCTTCAGGAGCACAGCAGCTGAAGTTCAGCAGGTTGGTTTTAAAGAGCATGTTGGTGGCTTTGCGTTATTTCTATTCTTTCTTTTTTTAAAAATTAATTTATTCTTTAATTGAAGTATAGTTGATTTACAATGTTTCAGGTATACAGCAATGATTCCGTTATACACACATATATATATTCTTTTTCAGATTCTTTTCCATTATAAGTTATTACAAGGTATTGAATATAGTTCCTATTCTTTATTTCTGAAAATAATACATTATTCCTTGTGTTAAAATAAAACTTGGAAATTACAGAAAGTATAAATGCGTGAAAAATATCTATTCTGTAACCAAATGATAGCCACTGTTATGTTAATATACACACAAAAATACTGTGTTTTTATATAACTGGAATATTGCTGTAGATATACTTTTGTATTCGGTTTCAAAAGTTTACTCATGTCTGAAAATTTTAATCTTTAAGTTAATACTGTGTTTCACAGGGGCATATAATTATTAATTCTATTGTACATTTGGGTTGGGTTTTTTTCTATCAGAAGAAATTTCTAGGTAAACATGCTTATCTGTCAATTTCTTCTTTTTTTAATTAATTGATTTTTATTTTTGGCTGCGTTGGTCTTCGTTGCTGTGCGCGGGCTTTCTCTAGTTCCGGCGAGTGGGGGCTACTCTTCATTGCAGTGCGCGGGGCCTCTCATTGGAGTGGATTTTCTTATTGCGGAGCACGGGCTCTAGGTGCGCAGACTTCATTAGTTGTGGCTCGCAGGCTCTAGAGAGCAGGCTCAGTAGTTGTGGTGCACGGGCTTAGTTGCTCCGCGGCATGTGGGATCTTCCCAGGCCAGGGATCAAACCGTGTCCCCTGCATTAGCAGGCGGATTCTTAACCACTACGCCACCAGGGAAGTCCCTATCTGTCAATTTCTCATTGATTTCTTTAGAACTGGATCTAAGGTGTGAGCTTTTAAGGCTTTAATGTCTTGCCAAATTTATTTCCCAAAAGACTTGATCAGTTCCATATTGCTGGTGACAGTGCAAATTGTCCTTTTGTCCTGTTACTACCTTTCAGAATTCAGCGCTGTTTTTGAGGCACAGATGGGACAGTCAGCTCCTGAAAACACACTAAGATCCAAGCATAAAACCATCTGTAGTAGGGTCTCAAGCCTTTCAGCTATTCTTCTTGACTTACCAGCTGAACATTTCTCTCAAGGGTCAGTTAGTATTAACTTTGCACCTGAGATCCTATAGACTGTTTCACATGGCTCTTCAACTTATTTTACTTGGCTCCATAGTAGAACATAGTCATTTCAATGATTCCTTTGGTCTTTTTTGCAAGCAGTTCAGACACTGACTCTTATTTCTTTTTCTTTTCTTTTCTTTTTTTTTTTGGCTGCGTCGGGCCTTCATTGCGGCTTGCGGGATCTTCGTTGTGGCTCGCCGGTTCTTCGTTGCAGTGCTTAGGCTTCTCTGCAGTTGTGGCTTGCAGGTTTTCTCTCTCTAGTTATGGCGTGTGGGCTCTGTATTTTGTGGCACACGGGCTCAGTAGTTGTGGCGCACAAGCTTAGTTGCCCTGCGGCATGTGGGATCTTAGTTCCCTGACCAGGGATCGAACCCATGTCTCCGGCATTGGAAGGCGGATTCTTTACCACTGGACCACCAGGGAAGTCCCTGTACTGGTATTCTTGAACCCTAAGCTTTGAGCATTCTTGTAGTTTAAACAATTCTGTACTTTGTTGAAAATGAATATCATAAATTCTGAATCTCTAAAGTATGTTGAGCATGCTTTAGACTTCAAACACCCCAAACTAAAGGGGAAAAATGAGATTTTTATTTTAGATCTTTAATTCGAAGAACAGTTTCATGGAAATCATGCCCTAGAATCATACAGAGCCTTGGCTACTGTACCTTAATTGGTTTGGTTGTAGAGTATGCGTTCTCTGTTTGACTCAGCCATAGGTGGTTTTGAGTGTGGGTGAACTTTCGCTTTCCAGCCTCCCATCTCTAATAATTTATTTAATAAGTGTTGAAGTAGTCATAGACTTTGCACTGTCTTCTTTTCATTAATAATAATCACTTCATTCAATAACGTTTTACTGATCTCCTATTTGGCAGGCACTGTAGGTGCTAGACCATTTCCTGTCCCAAGTTTGTTTATAACATTTATTTTCTATTTGTGTTCTCCCCCCTAATGTTTGTACTGTGTCTGAATTGTTCGCATAGTTTCTTAAAGTCTTGCTTTCTCTTTGGCTGTGTTGTGTTTACTCTTTGATTGTTGTCACCTCTTATTCAGATAGCAACTGGACAGGCTGTGAGTGAGGAAATTAGGGCAATCTGGGGGGAGTTCATTGATTGTCTTATATTTTTAGTTATGAGCTGATAAAGGCTGCAGTGGTAAATGGTTCAGAAATCCTGGGGATTCCACACACGGCATTTGCACAAGGACCTCCTCGTATTATCAACTAGTAGGCATATTCTAAACTAAGACAAAAGTAGACAACAACCTTGTAACATGAGTTTTGCCTGGGAGCAGTTCTTTCTCCAAAATGTACCTGACCTGGCATCCATTCTCAAGATAGCAGGATTCCATGAATTTAAAAGGTAGTCAAAGGGACTTCCCCGGCTGTCCAGTGGTTAAGACTCCGCCTTCCAGTGCAGGGAGGCACGGGTTGGGGAATTAAGATCCCACATGCTGTGCAGTGTGGCCAAAAAATTAAAAAAAAAAAAAAAAATATATATATATATATATTCAAGATCCGCTGTTTTGCCACTGTCTCAAATTCACATGATTATTTTTATTTTCACTAATTGATTTTTTTCAGGTTTACATTACCCAGCCATTCTGCCTTCTGCTTTATACATCATTATAAATGTGACATATTTTAATATAATACAGTCACTGTTTGACTGTCATTACTTTGCTGGGTCATTTTCTGTATATTTCTTGGGTTTGGAGGTGGAATGTGAAGACAATATCGAGAGAAACACTAGTGAAATGAAATCTAATAGGTTGTACATAAGTCCACATTTTAACAGTATGTCCCGATTCTTATAAAAGCAACAGATTGTCTTAAGGCAGATAGTGAGACATTTGTCCAGGTGGATAAGTCCTTAATCTAAGTGCATTGTGTTGTGTGTGGTGTATACCTCAGCAGGCATCTCACAAAAGTTGGTATCATGCTTTCCCAGCTGAAAAGCATGAACAACTTTCTCCACGAGTGCTTCTCAAACTTTAACATGCTTGTGGATCACCTGGGGATCTTGTTAAACTGCAGATTCATATAGACTAGGTCAGGGTGGAGCTGAGATTATGCATTTCTAGCAGTTCTCCAGGGATGTCAGCACTGGTCTGCAGACAACATTGGAGTAGCAGGGCTCTAAACCACTTCTATTTTGCTTTGAGTACAGGTGCTGAATCGATTCTCCTCGGCCCCTCTCATTCCACTTCCAACCCCTCCCATTATTCCAGTACTACCTCAGCAATTTGTGCCCCCTACAAACATTAGAGACTGTATACGCCTTCGAGGTCTTCCCTATGCAGCCACAATTGAGGATATCCTGGACTTTCTGGGGGAATTTTCCACCGATATTCGGACTCATGGGGTCCACATGGTATTGAATCACCAGGTAAGAAAGTCACTTACTGGAAAACTGATTTGCTTATTCTTATTAAATACACCCTTCCAATAAAAAGGTAACAAATGTTCATCAGTTGTATAGTAAGTCTTAAAGGAAAGATTTAACTATAAATGCAAGGGGTCTTTAAGATGAACTCCGGAAAGAATGCTATCATTGGTATGGTAATTCAAATTCAGCTCTGATTCCATCATCACATATATCCATCGAATGATCAATAGCGTCGGGTAGGAAACAAATACATTACCAGTCTAATACAACATTTTACTGTTGCAGTTACTGAAGTCTGCAGCTCTGCTGCTGTAGTGTGAAAGCAATCATAGACAATATATAAACCAATGAGCATGTCTGTGCTCCCAAGTATTTTGTATCCATAGACTGTTTAGAAATGACTTATTTTATTTCACATATATATAGTAGATACCAAATTACATTCAGTAGAGTACAAACTCCAAAATAACTTGTATCTATACCACCTAGAACACTATGTGATCTTAAAAGGCGCTCAGATGTGTTAGTGAATTAATTGTTGAGAATCTTCTATCAAAATCTGATCAGCTTCTTATAGTATGCAATATATATTCTAAGCATATTAAAAGTAGTTCCTGGCTTGGTATCTCTCATTTTTTAAATAAAATTAATTATATTAGTTGCTGGGCAATTTGCCAGTATTTTGTGCCATCATAAGCAGGACAGAACTTTAAAAACCCATAAAGCACGTAGTTCTAATTAAAATGTTGGAACTCCTTATTAAAAGCGAAGTTGTATCAATTTTTGAAAATAAGATGTTTTCTGTGCATCGTAGTCTGAATATAGGTTTGTATTAAAAACACCAATATTTTCTAAACTGCACTTTCTCTTTTCATGTGATGATTTGGTCGCATTCATAACCATAATCCTGTCTCACTGGAAAGTGCATGCCACTGGGTACAAGGAACCAGAAAACACTGAGCCTCTGTTTGGTGTTCCACTCCAGCACATGCTCATTCTAACTCTCACGTCAATATGAAGCTATGCAGCATTTTATCTGACCTAGGAGTCCTCTCGGCATGCTTCACTGATGGGATTCGTTTTGGATAAAATTCCCCACAGTGCAGCATCACCAGGGAATTGTTCGGGTTCTCTCTGAGTCACCACTTCTAATAACCTAGGGGCTATTATTACTCTATGATTAACAACAGTAGACAGATTTGCCTCTCATTGACCCTGTGACCTGTTTGACTACACTTGGGAGAAATGCTTCTTTGATGATGGACAAGCTCTTAGTTGCCTCGAAGATGTTAGTTTTCCATCTTGGACTGGGTTTCCCTGGTGTCCTTAACTTCCCTGGTATGGTAACTCTTATGGTAACTTGCATGGTAATAATTTGCAATAACTAGTCCCTTAGAGACTTTAAAGAAATCCATAAAATAAAAAAGGAGTCTTATAAGCTGGTTGTGCCTTTTTTCTCTCCCATAAAATGTCTATGCTAAAGAAAACTAAGGCATTCTGGTTCTGTGGAGCAGACATCTACCAGCTTTGTTTTAAATAGGATTTTTAGCAAGCTATTAGTAACAGAGGAAATGTCTATAAACATCTGTCGGCCAAGGTTTAAAACAGAGATGCAAGGGAAGAGGTGAGAGAAGGGCTCCCAAGCAATGCTGATGATAACAGCTCTCACCACCCTTCACTGTGCGTTGCAACTCCCAATTCCTCTCCTCCTTCCCTATCCACAAGCCACATTCCAATCTAGGCTTCAGGGAGAAGGGGAAGGGATGTTGCAGGTCAGTGAGAGACAGACTTGAAAGACAAAAGAGAGCAGTGGTTTGTTCAGTTTCATGTAGGAGGATGCATAAAGCTCTAATACTGGTTCTGTTACTAGCTTTTCTCAATTGAGTAAGATTTAATCGGACTTTTCAGAAAGGAAAAACCCAGTATACAAGCCTCTACTTTGAAACTGCAGTCACAAGGAGACGTTTTCAAAAGTCCATAAATCTAATTCTAATCGATAAAAATCAAAAAGGATCACATTCAGCTATGAGCTCTCAAAACTATTTCTTCAAGGTTTTGTGGGCAATTCTGTTGATCAGGTGATGAAACATAAGTCTGATTTCAGTAGATCATACTGTCACCCAGATGTTATGGCTAAAATGTCTGTACTATGGGTGATTGTCACTGTGCATGTTTTGTAAGCAACCACTTCCTTGTTGAAGGAGACAGTCTCCTTTTGTTTTTATTCTTCCCCCACGTGCTCAGGGACGCCCATCAGGAGATGCCTTTATCCAGATGAAGTCTGCGGACAGAGCATTTATGGCTGCACAGAAGTGTCATAAAAAAACCATGAAGGACAGATATGTTGAAGTCTTTCAGTGTTCAGCTGAGGAGATGAACTTTGTGTTAATGGGGGGCACTTTAAATCGAAATGGCTTATCCCCACCGCCATGTAAGTTACCATGTAAGTTTTTCTTGGGTCTTGGCGCTATTCTACGCTATATGCTGGTAGGTGCTTAAGCTGCTTTCATAACTTTCTGTGCCCCTGGTTCTTTCTAAGGCAGGTGAGGTGGTTACATAAGTCTTTCCCATCTGAAATCGGTAGTATCTGGTAATCATTTAAGACCTTGGTTGTGGACACCCATAATTAGAGATTCTACAAATACCTCCTTTCAAATTATATTCTTGCTTTTCCAGTGATAAGCACTTGATTTCTGAAGCTTAGTGTGCTCAAGATAAGCACTGACTCTGGGAGACAACCTGGCTATGTAGATATTTTAATACGTAATAAATATTACATATTAATTGAATACATAACATTTAAAGGTAAAATAAGTATGGACAGATCCTTTTTTTTTTCCTGCAACACATTAAGCTTTTTTGTTTTGTGTTTTTAAAGAAGGGTGAGTTGATGCCCATTTTGCATTTTTAATTTTTTTGAGCAGTAAGTATTTTGGGGGAAGGATAACCTGAAGAGCATCCCTCTTGCTCTCCAGGATATCTGGAATGAGCAAGTTAGTTAAAAAAAAAAAAAAAAAAAAAAAAACAAATGCGTAAATAAATTAGCCAAAGTTACCATTGGATCGCAGGATCAGTGCTTAATATCAAGCCATTCTGTTGCTCATTGGCACCTGGGTGCACGCCATCTGGAATCCTATTTGAGAGGAATAAGCCCTTTAGTCGGGAGACCAAGTTTTGGTTTGTGACTAAGGAACATTTGGGGATCTGATGTTTAAAACTTGAATTTTCTGACCAAGTTTTCACTTTTGAGTAAGACATACCTTGTTAGGAAGCATGCTGGGTATGTTTAAAGAAAGTAGCACTTGGAATACAGTCCAAAGATAACCGAGAAAGTAAACTGGATTATGTGCTTGATTCCAATAAAGTGGGGAGCGTTAAGACATCACTTTCTAGTAAAGGGGGATCTACACCAATAAACCTATTTGATAAAGTAGTATTCCTAGGACATTCGGTAGGGCTTAATCCTTTATTTCCCTTGGAATGCCTAACTGCTAATGTTCCATTTATCTGCTGCTTGCTATTGGTGGATATCTAAGAGTTGATCATTAATGAGTATCAAGGTTTAAAAATTCATGATTGGGCTTAAGTGGATATCTTAATGTAATCTTAGTTGGAGGTTTCCTGTCCATAAACCACTGATAATATCAGTAACTTTTACAATTTCCCGTACTGATAATCTGTCAAGCATTATGAGATAAGGGAATTTCTCCATCATGTATAACCCAAATTCTTTTGCTGTGATATCCTTTCACTCCTCTCTTCCTGGTGGAAAAGTCGTCATTACAGACTTCGTAAGATTTTTACTTCTTCCCTTTTCCCCCTCACAAGCCCTAAAATAGTAATAATTTCCCTGGCAGTCCAGTGGTTAAGACTCTGCACTTCCACTGCAGGGGCCACGGTTTCAGTCCCTCTTTGGGGAAGTAAGATCCCGCATGCTGCACACGCGCGGCCAAAAAAAAAAAAAATTTTTTTTTAAATCTAAATGCATTTTTACGTAAAATATCTTTCCATATCTTTTAATACTTTCTAAAAATTTTATTTAAAATTTGGCCATTTGTCAATTTAGTGGAAGAGTTCACTCATTAAAAAATCAGAATTCTAATTTATACATGCTAATATGCTTGTTCTACTGGACTTTTTTTTTCCTGCCAACTCGCTTTAGGTGACAATCTCTTTGACTTAGGTGTCTCGGTTTGTTCTGTTTGTCCTTTTTGTGGACTCTTTTAGGCCAGGGATCATAATTTTAAAATTATCTACATTAGGTATCTACCATGTAGCAATTTTTGATGGGTATGAAGGAGGTACCCAAAAATTGAATATGAAATCAATATGTTGGTCTTGGGTTTTTTGTTTATTTGTCTGTTTTGGGGGTTTTTTGGCCATGCCGCACAGCTTTCAGGACCTCAGTTCCCTGACAGGCGTTGAACCTGGGCCATAGCAGTGAAAGCCCTGGAATCCTAACCACCAGGCCACCAGGGAATTCCCAGGTCTTGGGTTTATGTACCCATATTCAGCTGACTCACTCATCTCCATAGACATATAGAAGCTCGTAAGAAGAGCAAAAGACAGTAGAGATTTTCCTGTGAAAATTATCCAGTGGGCTTCAGCTATTTGCAACATCTATTAGGTGGTTCTAGGTTTGAAAATTAAGTCAGGAATTCCAAATTCAGTCAACCTCTCAGTTATCTCTTCTGTTGGGTGCAGATGGCTTGGAGAGTTGTGTTCATCCTACACATTAAAGCTAGTGACCAGCAAGTGGTCTGACTTAAGTGAGTTACTGGGCCTTGAAGATGTTGCACAACCAGAAGACAAAGGAATTCCATCCTTTCTACTTTCTATTTAATCTGAATCAACTGACTCTCAGGAAGACTTGCACATATATGTCTTCAGGGTTATCTCCCAGATTGGATTTTTTTATTTTTTAGACTGGTCTGAAGATGTAGATTAGCGTCAAAAACCCATCTTCCGGGTTGCCTTGAAGTGTACATGATCCAGAGTTAATCTACTCCTTTTGGGTCAGTTTACTCTGGTACAGTCTATGCTTTGGCATAATACATGGTCCTGGTGAATAGTGTTTTGTCATAACTGTCTTCATGTTGTCCTATAGAGTAGATAACAATATGAACTAGCAGCCTAGTGCTCAAAGGGGGGAAAACCCAGCTTTTGGTTTGAAGTTACACTAAATGTCAATCTGTCCCATGTTTCTTTCCTCAGAGAGTTACTTTGTGGTAACTGGCACTTAGGAGTGGGGAAAAAAAAATCATGTGTCATGAAATGGTTGCGAAGACTTGAAAGTCCACTTGATACTGGTTTTTCCAAATTTTAGGATAAGAACCGTTCTTTAGGTTGACGGAGTGTGTGAGATTTGAGATTGCTTCTAGGTGTTATCTATATAACCAAACGGAAGATGCTTGGGATGGTATACAGAACTGGTCTCTTTCGTTCGAATGTATATATGGAACAGCGACCTTGTAGCTTTAGTGCTAGCAGATGTGTCAACTACTACAAATATATCTCAAGGTCTCTCTCTTTGCTTATTTAGGCCTGTCTCCTCCCTCCTACACATTTCCAGCTCCTGCAGCAGTTATTCCTCCTGAAGCTGCCATTTATCAGCCCTCTGTGCTCTTGAATCCACGAGCACTGCAGCCCTCCACAGCATACTACCCAGCAGGCACCCAGCTCTTCATGAACTACACAGCATACTATCCCAGGTAAGGCTCTGATGGAAGTAGAAATGAGGGACAGAAACAAAGGACTCCTTTAATAGCCGCTGCCTGAGTTCACAAAAGAATGTTGTCTGCCACGTTGAAGGTTAGCATGACCGGCAACGGTTTCTGGTCATATCTCTGACCAAGAAGGTTGTTTCAAGACAAACCAAAATGTTTATTTTTTAACCATCTATTGACAGCATGATATTTTAGGTTACGTGTGTATACAACTTTCCATTTTTCCTTCTATTTTAGGGTTGTTAGTGGGTAGCACAGTAATCATTCTAATAGGGTGGCAGTATCATGTGAATGAATTACAAAACGGGAAAATCCATGATGATGACAATTATATTTTTAAGTACCATGAATTCATGTCAACCCAAAATAAATAAAAACTGTTGTTTTAAATTTTATAGGGCTTGTATTCTTTCCTCTCTAAATCTTTACTAACAAGTCCAGAATGAGATTATTCAGTACTTTATTAGAATTAACGTATTTTAAATCTGATTATTTTTAGTTGTCCTCAATTTCTTGGAGGCAACAGGATATAATGGAGAGAAATTTGTCAGTCTGGAAATTGGGAGACCCGAGTTTTGGTCTCATCTGTTCTTCTACCTGAGGCAATTCACTTGACCTTTCTGGTTGTTACAAAATGATGAGATCAGCCATGCTTTTGGAGTCCCTCCCAGGTCTGATTGCCTGTGATTCTAACTTGTATATATAATAACCTCTCGTTCTCAATTTTCTTTTCAAAAAAAAAAAAAATTTTTTTAAAGTCTTTGTTTGGACTTCCCTGGCGGTCCGTTGATTAGGACTCCGCACCTCCACTGGAGGGGGCCCAGGTTCCATCCCTGGTTGGGGAAGATCCCACATGCTGCAAAGCCAAAAAAAAAGTCTTTGTTTAGCTGCTAACCAGTTCACTTTATTAAAATAAAATTTTACTTTGGCACAAGCAATATTGCTCAAAAACTTTTTAAAGTATACCAGGCCTTGTTTTTTCCTTCTCAAGCTATTTAAAATAAATGTTTTGAGTACATCCACCAATGTGTATGTGAGGTTTTTGATAAGTGGCCTGGAACTTACCTATCTGATCTCTGTGTGTGTTTTTTTTTGTTGTTTATTTGTTTTTTTGGCCTTGCTTCGTGACTTGCAGGATCTTACTTCCCCGACCAGGGATCGAACCCAGGCTCCCTGCAGTGGAGGTGCGGGGTCCTAACCACTAGACCTCCAGGGGATTCCCTGTCACACTGTATATTTTATTCTCTCTCCATCTGCAGTTTCCCAATAGTGAGCAAGAACTTTGGAATCTTGGTAGCAGTGAAGCTGGTAGCCACTATTAATTAAATTTGTTTAATTTTTTTAGAAATTTTAAAAACATTCATTAATGCTATTGAAAATATTCTTTTTGTTTGTTTTGTTTTGTTTTTTGAAAATGTTCTTTATTCTCCTGGGGAAGAAGAATAGGGAGAAAGCCATGATAATCATCAGCTGGCCATCTTTTGAAAGCTTGAAAAAGGTCTCAGAAGCATGAGTAATTGTTAATTGTTCATGGTTGAGTACTGTGTCAGACACCCAGCCCAATCCCAATCTGTCACCTTCTCTAGACCCTGTGACAGTCACTTGCTGGTAGTGGCTCTGGTTATAAGAAAGATCTCTGTCTTCTTGTCTGACACCATCCGAATGTCAGGAGTGGAATGCGTTGTGCCACTGGATGCCTGGTGCAATTTCTTGTGCCTATAATACACTTGCAAAGTATCCAATTCCACCATTGCCTTGCTATCTGGACACTGTTAAAAGAAGGAATCTCTTAGAAAGAGTTTTCCATCATAGTGAGATGGGAACTTGAGTCTTGAATTGAAGCCCCAAAGGCAAGCAGAACTGACATTTATGGCTTAATAGCTCCTGTAATTTTGGGCCCCTGCTTATATGTTAATTTTTTTCTACTAGTGGTTTTTTTTTTTTTCTACTAGTGGTTTTAAAGTTTGTAATGTCCTTATTATTAAGTCTAAGAGGATAGAAGTAGTGAGTAAAAGTAGACTCCCATTCTACACAACACCAAGTCCAAAAGTAACCACTGCTATCAGTTTGATAACATACACGTATCTGTGTGCTTGTAAATAATGTGGCGTACTAACATACTGCCCACTGTTTTGTTTTGTCTGTTTGTTTGTTTTAACTTGCCAGTATGTCATTGACTTCTTCCCTAAGGAATATCTGTATATTTACCTCACTCTTGTAACTTCCATATGATATCCCAAGAATGAAAATATATCATAATTTAACAATTCCTTTATTTTTATAGACATTTAATTTTATTTTTCTGTTAAACAAACTCGTATTGATCTTTACATACTTCTATTTCTGTAGAACAGTTTCACAGGAGTGGGATTTTTAAATCAAAAGTCATGTATGTTATATTTAAATTAATATTTCCAAATAACTCCTAGTATGGTTCACTTTCAATTTACATTTCCCTAATTCTAGTGAAATTACTGACACAAAGTGTTCAAACATGGGGATGTGCTGTTAACCATACTTAAAATCTGTAATAATTTAAAAAGCAAATTCCAAAAACGATAAAATATTTTACAGTTTTGGGAGAAAGCCATTAATTTCTAACATCACATGACTGTAAGGCATTTGAGGCTCTGTGATGTAAATGTTTAAGTATATTTTGGCCTATTCTCTGATACGTAGGAAAGTGTGAGATAGCATACTTAGGCTAAAACAAGATATTAAATCAGAAGCTCTGGAGTTTGTCTCTTTTTAAATCAAAAAAAAATAAATTCCCTCCATTTTTTTTAAATATTTCATTGAAGTATATTGATTTACAGTATTGTGTTAATTTCTGCTGTACAGCAAAGTGATTCAGTTATATATTCTTTTCCATTATGGTTTATTACACAATATTGTCCCTCCACTTTTTTTTTTTTAATTTTTAAAAAATTTTTATTGGGCTTCCCTGGTGGCGCAGTGGTTGAGAGTCCGCCTGCTGATGCAGGGGACACGGGTTCGTGCCCCGGTCCGGGAAGATCCCGCGTGACGCGGAACGGCTGGGCCCGTGAGCCATGGCCGCTGAGCCTGCGCTTCCGGAGCCTGTGCTCCGCAACGGGAGAGGCCACAGCAGTGAGAGGCCAGAGTACCGCAAAAAAAAAAAAAAAAAATTTATTGGAGTATAGTTGATTTAAAGTGTGTTATCCACTTTTTAAATGAAATATGTCCGTTTGACTTCAGATTATGCAACATGTTCATTACTTTAAAACATCAATATGCTAACATTTTGCAGACTTTTAAAAGTATGCCCCTCAAAAAAAGTAACTGGTTTTACTGTTTTTAACTTTGAATTTATCTGGGCAAACTATAATTTAGTACCTCTGTGTGCGACATACTGGGAATATTAGGGTTAATAAAATATGGACGCTTTCTGGTGTAGAGTAGCTGACAGTTCATCCCTGTGCAAAGTCAGTGACTTCAAAGGGCTCCTTCAGCTAGCAGGCATTTGTTCTTATTTTATTTCCTCTAACTTGGTATATTTGGAGATAGAACCTATGATGGGTATTTCATCATAAGGATTTGGGTTACTTGAGGAACATTTAAGGAGAAAACAGTGAACCAGTGAATTGCTTTCTTTTTGTTTATTGTTAAATGAGTTTTTAGCAGTCTAAATGTGTGGCTGTAACAACAGCATCTTGAAGAGCAAGTGAAATTAAAGCAAGTGGTTCTATTTTCTGATTATGAACATTGGTTTTTCCTTTCACCCCTTGGAAGAAGATTTCGGTTACCCAGTATCCCAGAGCTTAGCCCAGGGTACAAAAGAATTAGAAGGGACTATCTGTTCATGCCCACCCTGCTTATTACTCAGAACTCTGTTTTCACACCTTGTCTCTCCCATTACATAAAGTCCTACTTTCTGTTCTGACCTCTCATTTTTCTTAGAAAAGAATATTCTCTTTTGCATCAAAGCTGTAGCACACGTAAGAAACATGCTGAGTCTTCAAAGAAATGTCATGTGATTTAAAGAAAGATGGATCAACATAAATGTCTTTTGTATATCCGTTGCCTCACCTTTTGTAGGTGAGGCAACGGATATACAAAAGACATTTATGTTGATGTCTTTTATATGTTATAAATAATAACATATCACCTTGAACCAAAAGAGAGGGCAAGGGATGTTTGACCTTTTTAATGAGTGATGCTTTATTTGCATACCCATGAGAAAGGTTTGGGAGGTGTGGGAGGGGACTTTTATTTTTTCAGATAACCATTACTTGTAAAATCATTCTTTCTACCCAAGCAATGAATACGTATATTTAGTAATATTGAGGCATTCTGCAATGCTTGGTTTGTTGTGTGGTGTTCTTGTATTCTATTCTGAAATTCTTTGCACCTGAGCCAAAAAGAATACCAAGCCTCTGAGAGATGCATGCATTTCCTATTTTGAACACTTGGCTTTCTTATTCCAGTTTCCTTTTGTTATTAAGTATAGGTTCACAAGGTTGTAACAAACAGTACAGAGGCATCCCATATACACTTTAACTAGTTTCTCACAGTGGTAACATTTGACAACCAAATGTAAAGTTAAATTTACTTTCTAATTTACTCATTGAAAGCTTTCTTTTTTTTAGTATATATTTTATTTATTTATTTTTGGCTGCATCAGATCTTAGTTGCAGAACGTGGGGTCTTCCTTGATGCATGTGGGATCTTTCGTTGCAGGACAGGCTCCAGAGCACATGGGCTCTGTAGTTTGTGGCATGCAGGCTCTCTCTTTGAGGCGCGGGAGCCCAGTAGTTGTGGCATGCGGGCTTAGCTGCCCCGCCACATGTGGGATCTTAGTTCCCTGACCAGGGATCAAACTTGCATCCCCTGCATTGAAAGGCGGATTCTTTACCACTGGACCACCAGGGAAGTCCCAAAAGCTTTCTGATAGGACTAAGAAAAAGTTCTTGTTTTAAAAAAATTCTGTTTATAACTTAAACATTTAGTGCCACAAATGCAAACTGGAACTCAGCATGCAGTGAAATTATACTAGAACATTGTAACAATGCAATATTAATGCAATATCAGGCAATGTTGTTATAACGGAGAAGCACCAGATAATTTTTGTTGGTGGGAACAACTTGTTTTTTTTAGTTTGAATAACATGGCTAAATGATGTAAGCAGGAACTGCTGTGGGCAATTCAGTCTATACTATCAGTCCCTGAGAATTCAGTGTAGTTTCATGGAATAGTCATTTGTTAGTCTAAAGACCTTATTCATATGATGAGCAGTTCAGGGAATTTAAAATATGCTTAAAATTCTTTTCAGCGTTGTAGAAAATTATCAAGTGCAGTGAATTTCAAGGAAAAAAATTTTCATTACCCAAAACACTTGATTGATTTCAATGTGTAAGGTTTTTTTCCCTATGGATTTTTTTTTCTTACAAAATGGGGATGGTATTATACATGTTATTTTCAAGCATAACTTTAGAAGAATCTATTACAGAAATTTTCAAACTAACATAATTTGGGAGAACATCTATTACCCAATTTCAACAATATCAATATTTCCAATCTTGTATCATCTGTTTCCATGCGTACCCTGCTATACCCTTACCCGCAGAACATTTTAAAGCACAAAAACCTAGAGATCATTTCTTTCACTTGTTGCTATTTATGTGCCCAATATATCTTTAAATTAAGCACCTTATTCTTAAGCATTAATGACTTTAGTTAAAGCAGAACTTAACTAAAACACATGTGTCAATGTTGATAAACCTATTTTGCCTCCATTGCCCTATTTAAGCATTTCCTTGGTATATCTTTAAGACATTACCTTGAAGTAGGCTAAAAGGAAAAATTGACATTTGTCTATGAATTTTATCTAATAATATAGAGTAATGACTTTTGATTTTCTTCACTGTGTGTTATGTGGTCTTTTAAGCCGCCTTGTTTTTCTTTTTCTTTCGGCTGCTTTGGGTCTTTGTTTCTGCACAGGGGCTACTCTTTGTTGTGGTGTGCGGGCTCCTCATTGCGGTGTCTTCTCTTGTGGAGCTTGGGCTCTAGGCTCACGGGCTTCAGTAGTTGTGGCTTGCTGGCTCTAGAGCGTGGGCTCAGTAGTTGTGGCTCACAGGCTCTAAAGCGCAGGCTCATTAGTTGTGGCGCATGGGCTTAGTTGCTCCGTGGCATGTGGGATCTTCCCGGACCAGGGCTGGAAGCCGTGTCCCCTGCATTGGCAGGCAGATTCTTAACCACTGTGCCACCAGGGAAGTCCCTAAGCTGCCTTTTTTTAAACCAAAAGCAAAATGGCTTTATTAGCAAACATTTTCCATTTAAGTTCAAAATAATCAAATCATAGTAACCACGAAGCTAGAATGGGATTGCTTCTGGAGAGGTTCTGATCTGGAGGGGGAGGGGTGTGATGGAGTCATACTGCTGGCTCTGTATTTGTACCTTTCAATGTTGTATGCTATTCCTATTCCAAAACAAGACAAAAGCTCATTTAAAAAACAGAACGCCAAAATAGTTCACAAAATAATAACTTCTGTAAATGTGCCTCTCTGGAAATTTTGTCTTCTGTTACTTCTGTTACAAATGTCCACGGTTAACAGTGTGTTTTGCTTCCTTCTTCATCTAGATTTTCCATCAAAATATTACTTTTAAAAATGTCACTGTTTTCTAAGCATGTAAGAAGATCCGTTGTTATCATTTTATACTTTAAATCAAGCAAAAAGATTACTTATAAAATAATTTCTACTTGTGAGGGCAATTCTTGTTTTGAGTAAGCAGTCTGTAACTTTACTATGTATTTGGAGCATATTATGATAACTGTAGTAGGGGGGTTTTTTGTTTGTTTTTGGTAATCTTTGACATAATTAAGGTAAGTTAAGTTTAGTTACCAAACTATTTTGACAGTACCTAAATTTGCTTACGATTTCAGTGAAATAGATTCTTAGAAGATTTCTTTATTCCTTCCAAAGTGTTTTATATTTGTTGGTTACTTAAACTTTCTCCAAGGGGTAGATGCACATGCACAGAGCAGCTTGTACAGCCTTTAGGAAGAGCTAACAGAAATTGAGAATCCAGATGTGATCATCCGTCCTTCTGCCTCAGTATTAAACTCAAAAAGAATGTTGAAAAGTCATCCTTCTTGAGATGGTTCATTTCAGATGAACAAGTTAGTTCAGAGATTTCCTACGTGAAAAGTGACTCCATCTTTTGCACTTGCTAGGATTAAAACATTGTTTCTCCAGTCACTTTCCAAAAATATATGGTCTTTGTAACACTAGGGGTGTTAATAACCTTAATACAAAGGCTCGGGGCAGTAATTTTGCAAGAAGTAGAAACCAGATTTCTTTTTGCAAGACTTCTCGGCATGTTTTCTATGTAACTGTGTTTTATGTGTTTTAATTTTCTATGTTTTTTATGTGTTTTTTTAATTAATGTGTTTTAGTTCTCTATGTTAATGTCCTCTCATCCAGAGGAGAGAATATAGTCTTCTATTCTTTTCCCTTAACCTCTTTTTCTAATAGGACAGATAATGCTTTGATTCTCTCTCCTCTAGAGAAATATGGCAGGTCCTCAAAATATGAATATTATCGTGCTATGACTACTTCTATTTTGGAATGCTACCTGATAACATCAGTGTTACCAGTGTTTAGTAATTTGTAATTATTAGATGAAAGGGTGTTATGAGAATTGTTTCCGATAGAGTATATATTGTGTTGTTAGACACCCTGGCCTTCAGTATTTTCATATCTTTCCCTGCTCTACAAAGAATTTTCTATGAGTTATTAGGATACATAGGATATTATAAAATTAGATTATATAAATTAGGATTTGAAAAAATATAAGATAGGAAGAAATATTTGATAGTCTGACAACAGAATCTTAGGCAATTAAATTAATATTGGCATAACAATCATAGGCTCTGAGCAGGAGGAAACTTGAATTACAAAACTCATAATTTCAAAGGAAAGAAAGTCATTAATTCTCAGGGAAATATAGTTTTTCTCTACATTGGGTTTGAAAGTTTTTACCCAAATACGTAGAGAGAACATGGAGTACTGCCATGGAAGAAATCTTCATCAACTTTATAATGTAGTCACTGGTGTGTTCATTCAGTAGTTTCTTTTTCTTTTTTTTTTAATAATATTTTTTTTATTTTTGGCTGCATTGGGTCTTCGTTGCTGCACGCAGGCTTTATCTAGCCGTGGTGAGGGGGGCTACTCTTCGTTGCTGTGCGTGGGCTTCTCATTGCAGTGGCTTCTCTTAGTTGCAGAGCACGGGCTCTAGGCATGCAGGCTTCAGTAGTTGTGGTGCGTGGGCTCAGTAGTTGTGGCGCACGGGCTTAGTTGCTCTGCAGCATGTGGGATCTTCCCGAACCAGGGATCAAACCCGTGTCCCCTGCAATGGCAGGCGGATTTTTAACCACTGCGCCACCAGGGAAGTCCTCAGTAATTTCTTAATGCAATCTCAGTGTGACTTGCTGAATGAGTCTCAGCAGTAATGTCTTCATAACTGTGATGCTCTAGCAGTTTTCTGAATATAAACCTTTGGGGAGACCCCTCTTGTGCTATTTACTTTTTCCCTTCATTTCCTCTCATCTCCCTTCAGTTCTTTGCCCATCCAGGCAACTCCAACAGGGTTTCTTACCCAGCTCAAGTGCAGTCTCCTTGTTAGTTTATGTGATGCGGTACAGTCCCTCCATGCACTGTAGGACCTCGGAGTTCAGGGTTACATTGACTCACTCATTCGGCCCCTAACCCGTTGGGTTCCTTTGTAGTTTTATCAATTTTTGATCCTCTGTCGCTTTTGAGTAGCAGTTACATTATTGTTACCATGTACACCTGAGACTGATAAATACTGACACGTGAGAATCTGAAACCTAAGTAAAGATAAAATGGAGGTAAAAACCCAAAACAATGACTTAAAATGAATGTTAGGATGAGCTACTGGCATAGTCTTGTTTTGATGGACAGCTCTCTTTTTGCCGTTATTTAGGGTGTGGTTAAAAAATTCCTCGTCTTTCTCTAAACCACCAGCAAATGCACATAATTTTTACGTTATCCTTATTCTGTGGTGATGGCATAATCCATTTATTCTGTGGTGATGGCCTAATCCATTTATACTTTATACTTTGAAGCTATTCTTTTGTTTAAAATTGTTTCCCTTATAACATACAGCACTCCCTACCATTCCTTAAATTACATGGGATTTGAAAAAGGCTAAGATTTTCTGATAACTGAGTAACTTTCCATGGAAAGCATTAAATATCTCAAACATTGACTGTAAATTGTACTTAACTGAATTGGATTAGTTGAAAAGTTAATTTATTTACTTATTTTTTTAATAAATAAATTTATTTATTTTTTTGCTGCATTGTGTCTTCGTTGCTGCACACGGGCTTTCTCTAGTTGCGGTGAGCAGGGGCTACTCTTTGTTGCTGTGCACAAGCTTCTCATTGCGGTGGCTTCTCTTGTTGTGGAGCACGGGCTCTAGGCATGTGGGCTTCAGTAGTTGTGGTGTGTGGGCTCAGTAGCTGTAGCTCCTGGGCTCTAGAGCACAGGCTCAGTAGTTGTGGTGCATGGGCTTAGTTGCTCCGCAGCATGTGGGATCTTCCTGGACCAGGGCTCGAACCCATGTCCTCTGCATTGACAGGAGGATTCCTAACCACTGCACCACCAGGGAAGTCCTAAAAACAGCTTTATTAAGGTAGTTTACATATCATAAAATTAACCTATTTTAAGTATACAATTCAGTGGTTTTTAGTGTATTTACAGAATTGCGCGGCTAATTTTAGAACAATTGTGTAAACTAATTTTTAGATAATGTAACAATCTAATTTTAGAGTAACCCATTACCCCCAAAGGAAACCTGGTGTCCATTAGTAGAAACTCCTGTTCACTTCCTTTCTACCCACTTTACTTGCCCCTCCCCCATCCCTAAATAACTATCAATCTATTTTCTGTTTCTATGGATTTGCTTGTTCAGATATTTCATATAAATGGAATCATACCATATGTGGTCTTCTGTGACTGGCTTTTTTTTTTGGTGGCATTGGGTCTTCATTGCTACATGCGGGCTTTCTCTAGTTGTAGCGAGCGGGGGCCACTCCTTGTTGGGGTGCGCAGGCTTCTCATTGTGGTGGTTTTTCTTTTTGCAGAGCACAGGCTGTAGGCGCACGGGCTTCAGTAGTTATGGCACGCAGGCCCAGTAGTTGTGGCTCGCGGGCTTTAGAGCGCAGGCTCAGTAGTTATGATGCACGGGCTTAGTTGCTCCGCGGCATGTGGGATCTTCCCGGACCAGCGCTCAAACCCGTGTCCCCTGCATTGGCAGGCGGATCCTTAACCACGGCACCACCAGGGAAGTCCGACATGTGAACTCTTAGTTGCAGCATGTGGGATCTAGTTCCCTGACCAGGGATTGAACCTGGACCCCCTGCATTGGGAGAGCAGAGTTTTAGCCATTGGACCACCAGGAAAGTCCCTGCACTTTTTTAAATTGAGTTATTTTTCTTACTGTTTTTTAGTTGTAACATTTCTGTATATATTCTAGGTAGGAGAGCTTACATGACTTACAAATATTTTCTCCCCGTCTGTGGGTTGTCTTTTCATTTTCTTGATGGAGTCCTTTAAAGCACAAAAGTTTTAAGTTTTGATGCAGTCCAGCTTATCTATTTCTTCTTTTCTCACTTATACTTTTGTTGTCAGGTGTAATGCAAGGTCATGAAAATGTATTACTACATATTCTTTTTTTTTATTTTTTTGCGGTACGCGGGCCTCTCACTGTTGTGGCCTCTCCCGTTGCGGAGCACAGGCTCTGGACGCGCAGGCTCAGCGGCCATGGCTCACGGGCCTAGCCGCTTCGTGGCACGTGGGATTTTCCCAGACCGGGGCACGAACCCGTGTTCCCTGCATCGGCAGGCGGACTCTCAACCACTGCGCCACCAGGGAAGCCCACTACATATTCTCTTAAGAGCTGTGTAGTGTTAGCTCTTACACTTAGGTATATTATCATTTTGAATTAATTTTTTATATGGAGTGAGGTAGAGGTCTAAATTCATCCTTTTGCATGTGGACATTTCATTGTTCCAGCAACATTTACCGAAAAGGCTTCTTTCCTCATCAAATTGTCCTGGAACCCTCATCAGAAATCAATTGACCAGGGAATTCCCTGGCTGTCCAGTGATTGGGACACCACGTTTTCACTGCCACGGGCCTGAGTTTGATCCCTGGTCGGGGAACTGGGATCACATGGGCTGTGCAGCGTCGCCAAAAAAAAAAAAAAATCAATTGACCATAAATGTAAGGGTTTATTTCTCACCTCTCAAATTCTATTCTATTGATCATTGCCTACCCTTATGGGAGTACCACACCATCTTGATTACTGTAGCTTTAGAGTAAGTTTTGCATTTAGGAAATGTAAGTCTTCCTACTTTGTTCTTTTTTAAGAAAGTTTGGCTATTCTGGGTCATTTGTATTTCCATATATGTTTTAGCTTCAGTTTTGTCATTTTCTGCAAAAAAGCCAGTTGGAATTTTGATAGCTATTGCATCGAATCTGTACAATTTAGAGATAGTATTGCCATTCTAACAAAATTAAATCTTCTGTTTATGAACATGGGCTGTCTTTCCATTTATTTAGATCTTTTATTTTCTAACAGTGTTTCATAGTTTTTAGTGTACAAGTCTTGCTCTTCCTTTGTCAAATTTTTTTCCTAAATATTTTGTTCTTTTTGATGCTATTGTGAATGGAATTGATTTCCTAATTTCCGTTTTTGATTGTTCATTGTAGTGTATAAAAATGTAGTTAATTAATTTTGTGCATTGATCTTATATCTTTTAACCTTACCAAACTGGCTTATTCTAGTAATAATTCAGCAAACTGTATTCGATTTTCTACGTATAAGTTTGCCTTCTCTCTATACTACCATTTTTATTCCATAAGTTACTTTATTTCTTGCTGTTTTTTATTTCAGTAATCTGAAAGACCTGGAATTTAGGTTGAGAGAAAATTCTTATTCTCATGCCCTGTCAGGTAGATACAGATTATTTAAGTTTTCTTAAGATATCTTGTCTACAGCAGATAATCCTAGTGCAAAGAATAAAGATGTGAATCCCAATTGTATTGTGTTTTGGCTTCATTGGAATAGGTGCTACCCTACAGATGCTGAACATAATTGTCATTTATAGCCTTAAATTTCTAGTTAGGTAACTTTTATTTTATCTTGGTTGTATTTTGAAGGTGTTGGGTTGGCCAAAAAGTTCCTTTGGTTTTTAAGTGAAAATAAAAGACATATTTTTCATTTTCACCAAGACCTTTATTGAACAACGTATTCACCATTTTGTTCCACTACCTTCTGCCATTTTTCAGGCAACTTCATAATTCCATCTTCCCAAAAGTTTTTATCTTTTTGAGCAAAGAACTGTTCCGGGTGCCTTTTACAGTCTTCCAGGGAATTGAAATTCTTTCCATTAAGAGAGTTTTGTAAAGACTGAAATAAATGGAAATCTGAAGGTGCAATGTCTGGTGAATACAGCAGATGAATCAGAGCCTTCCAGCCAAGCTGTAACAATTTTTGCCTGGTCATCAAAGAAACATGCGGTCTTGTGTTATCCTGATGAAAGATTATGCATTTTCTGTTGACTAATTCTGGACACTTTTCGTTGGGTGCTGCTTTCAGTTGGTCTAATTGGGAGCAGTACTTATTGGAATTAATCATTTGGTCTTCCGGAAGGAGCTCATAATAGAGGACTCCATTCCAATCCCACCATATACACACATCACCTTCTTTGGTTGAAGACTGGCCTTTGGTGTGGTTGGTGGTGGTTCATTTCACTTGCCCCACGATCGCTTCCATTCCACATTACTGTACAGTATCCACTTTTTATCACCTGTCACAAATTTGTTTTAAAAATGGAACGTTTTCGGGCTTCCCTGGTGGCGCAGTGGTTGAGAGTCCGCCTGCCGATGCAGGGGACACGGGTTCGTGCCCCGGTCCGGGAAGATCCCACATGCCGCGGAGCGGCTGGGCCCGTGAGCCATGGCCGCTGAGCCTGCGCGTCCGGAGCCTGTTCTCCGCGGCGGGAGAGGCCAGAGCAGTGAGAGGCCTGCGTACCGCAAAAAAAAAAAAAAAAAAAAGGAACGTTTTCGTTATGTTTCAGTAGAGAATTGCATGCACAAATATGGTCAAGAAAATTTTTATCGCTTAACTTAATGTGGAACCCAAACATTAAAGCAATTAACATAACCAAGCTGGTGCAAATGATTTTCAGCAGTTGATTTGGATATTTTGAGTATGTCGGCTGTCTCCTGCATGGTGTAACATTGATTGTTCTCCATTAATGTCTCGATTTGATCACTATCAACTTCAACTGGTCTTACCCGACCTTGGAGCATCACCCAGCTCGAAATCTCCAGCACGAAACTTCACAAACCACTTTTGACGCATTTGATCAGTCACAGCACCTTCTCCATACACTGCACAAATCATTTTTTGCATTTCGGTTGCGTTTTACCTTTCTTGAAATAAGAAAGCATAATATGCCGGAAATGTTGCTTTTTTTCTCCCATCTTCAATATTAAAATAGGTACACAAAAATCACCAATTTTGATAAGTTTTTTTTTTTACGCATGCTGATATGACAGCTGTCACAATGCAATCTAACAAAATTGTTTCAAATGAAGTTAAGACAACTAAGTGCTACTAGGGCCATCTTACGGAAAAAACCAAGTGAACTCTTTGGCCAACCCAATACGAGATACCTAGATTTAATTTATAAGAGATCTTTAACCAGAGGCATAGAATATGCCAGGTCAGAGTCATAGAAGTAAGTTGTATACTATGGAAATGATCTGATTTTCATATCCAGTGTGGAAAGTCTGAGTAACTCAGCAAAATACACAGAAGTCTTGATAGTCTTTGAGTATTAGTGTTAGTATCTATCAGGCATTTGACATGAGCAAATATGGTTTTTGAATGAATGGTGCTTGTATAGGGAGATACTGAACTAGAAGTTGAGAAATTTGGGTAGTTCTTCAGTTTTGTGAAGAGCTAACTGGTTGTGTGACCTTTGGGAAATTATTTAACTCTTAGTTTCCATTTCCATCTCTGTAAAAATGAGGAGGTGTGGCTAAATGATGGCTAAAGTCCTTCTCAGGCCTAAAGTTCAGCATTCCCTCTCTTTGCTCTGACAGTTACACACAGATTGACTCTTGATCTCTAAAGAGACTCTCCTCGGAGAGTTGTAAAAATCTCACTAAGTGACTCTAATATGCAGACAAGTTGAGAATCACTGTTTTAGAGACTTAAGTTATGGGCAGCTTGATGTCAAGTAATATTTTTTCAGGCTCCCATATTTTAGAAATGAAATGGAAGAATGATTATGGAAATAGCAAGAGTGAGAATAATAATAGAACAAGAAATTACTGTATTTTATGGTTTGTGGAGTAATTTGATATGTTAAATCATTGAAGCTGAAGAACAATTATGTGAAACTAGGAAGTGTAATCCCCATTTAACAAATGATAAAATTGGAATTCAGAGACATAAAGTGACTTGCTCAAGGTTACTGTGCTACTAAAATGGAGTCTGAGGGGCCTCCCTGGTGGCGCAGTGGTTGAGAGTCCGCCTGCCGATGCAGGGGACACGGGTTCATGCCCCAGTCCGGGAAGATCCCACATGCTGTGGAGCGGCTGGGCCCGTGAGCCATGGTCGCTGGGCCTGCGCGTCCGAAGCCTGTGCTCCACAACGGGAGAGGCCACAACAGAGGCCCACGTACCGCAAAAAAAAAAAAAAAAAAAAAAAAAATTTGCATAAAATGGAGTCTGGGACTGGATTCACCATCTGGTATCATTCCTATTAACCCATCAGTTAGGATTATGTAGGATAGATAATCTCAAAGATTTTTAGTCCCTTCCATTATGTGTTTACTTGTCTTTGAAATGGGATAATTACTTACTTAGAATGATTTATAAGAGTTAATAATCTAAAGCTGTGGGTCTTTATTGCTCTTTAAGCTAATGACTACTTAAAAAAATTTTTTTCCCTGTGTGTGTGTGTGTGTGTGTGTGTGTATGTGTGTATATATATATATATATATATATATTTTTTTTTTTTTTTTTTTTTTTTTTTGCGGTATGCGGGCCTCTCACTGTTGTGGCCTCTCCTGTTGTGGAGCACAGGCTCCGGACGCACAGGCTCAGCAACCATGGCTCATGGGCCCAGCTGCTCCGCAGCACGTGGGATCTTCCCGGACAGGGGCACGAACCTGTACAGTCCCCCTGCATCGGCAGGCGGACTCTCAACCACTGCGCCACCAGGGAAGCCCATATTTTTAAATATGGGTATCTAGCAACTAACTGGTGGCAAACAGATTGGGTAAGGGACAGGGTGAAACTAATTTCATAATACAGTAATTAGTTGAGTTGCCACATAAAGAGTGCTTAGGGGGATTTCCCTGGTGGTCCAGTGGTTAAGACTCTGTGCTCCCGGGCTTCCCTGGTGGCGCAGTGGTTGAGAGTCCGCCTGCCGATGCAGGGGACACGGGTTCATGCCCCGGTCCGGGAAGATCCCACGTGCCGCGGAGCGGCTGGGCCTGTGAGCCATGGCCGCTGAGCCTGTGCGTCCGGAGCCTGTGCTCCGCAACAGGAGAGACCACAATAGTGAGAGGCCCGCAAGAGTCTGTGCTCCCAATGCAGGGGGCCCAGGTTCGATCCCTGGTCAGGGAACTAGGTCCCCCCTACCACAACTAAAGATCCTGCACGTGGCAACGAAGATCCTGAGTGCCACAACTAAGACCCAGTGTGGCCAAATAAATAAATAAACATTTTTTAAAAAAAGAAGAAGAATGATTAGGTATTCATGTGGCTTTTGTTCCTTGGAGGTAATTGCCGCAGATACACAAAGAGGACCCATCATCAATTTCCCCTCGTGTTAATGGTGGTTGATGTAGTTTGTTATGCATCCCTTCCAATTTACTTGTTCCTTTCCACCCCCCACACATTTTTTTTTCAGTCAGGTTGGAAACAATAACTCATGGGTGCTATAGTACTTTGCTGTCGTATTATGCTCTACTTACTGTGTTGTACATTTGTGTATAGGAGTAAAACAGTCTATTCTTTGGAGCAATCATTTTGTATACTTTTTGGTCTCTGTGGCTATGGTTTCTATTATTCCTTTGCGTTCATGCCTTTTCATGCCTTAGTATTCTTGATAACTAGCCAGTTAATCATCAATGAGCTCGGCTTTGGAAGCGGTGCTTTGTGGTTGAGTGGCTGCAGAAGTTTCCTTCTCTCCTTCCTTCATTTAGGACTCTCAGACAGAACTGGATCTTTGGGGAAACCCTGTATTTAACTCTGCATTAACCCTTCTATCTTTCAACTTTCGGCTTTTGTGGAGCTGTGGGACAGAATAGCTATGGTGTACTTGTCTTGGGAGAGATAATTCTAAGAATTCTAAGAAAGATCACCTTGAGAAAGTCTGTTTCCTTAAGTAACTAATGTTTTTAGAGTAAATATTAGACATTGTCTATTTCTATTGGTTCACTGTGCTTTCTCTCCCTTTAGCCCCCCAGGTTCGCCCAATAGTCTTGGCTACTTCCCTACAGCTGCTAATCTTAGCGGTGTCCCTCCACAGCCTGGCACGGTGGTCAGAATGCAGGGCCTGGCCTACAATACTGGAGTTAAGGAAATTCTTAACTTCTTCCAAGGTTACCAGGTCAGTACCTTGAAGAAGAAAAATACTCAGTGCCCTTATTACTTAAGTTGATGTGCCTAAAGAATGCAGCCAGGAAAGAAGCAAATTCTCTGAAACTCGTGTGTACGTGTTAATAAATAGATTTTCTTTATGAAGAACCAGAGTCAAAGTCAGGGGGACTAGTTGTCTGAGTGCTAACTTCAAACTCATCCCTTTAATAGGATTGGGGCTTTTCCATGCTGTTTTAATTACTTCAGCTTAATCTATTGATGCTTTTTTTTTTTTCCAATTGGGCTGCTTTGAGAAAGCTCTTTAGGGCACACAGTGATGTGGGTGTTTCCATCTATAGTAAGATTGGCTAAGAAGGAATTTTCCTCAGACGTGGAATTGGAGTATTTAAAAAGTAGTCCGAGGCCTCTCTGCCTAATCTGGAAAAATGAGGGTGACTCAGTGAATCTTTAGATGGTAACTCCTTAAAATGAGCTATAAGATATTCAGTGAGTCTTTTATGATGTATTAATTCTTGTGAAACTGATATTTACTCTTGTCAGTTTTTCTACGACTGTCTGTGTCCATCAGCTGTTCTTTGACTTAAGAACAGCTTGGTAAGAGCTCCTTAACAGCAAGCAAAATCTTCTCATTGTCATCTCACCTGAGCGGACACCTTTCCTTCCTTAAATCACATGGTTAGAACCCGAACTCCTTCCTTTCCTGCAACGTCTGAAAATCAGTATCTTGCAGCCTTTTAATTGCACTAAAAGCAAAAATGGTCTTTCCTCCTGGAGCTGAGTTGTGCTTGAGTCTTCAGAATTGAGAAGCACTTGTAGGCCTAATCATCAAATCCTAAAATAGCCCTTGAGCATTTACAGTACAGCATGATAAGGGCTGTGCCTGCAGGTGCCATTTCACTCTTAGAACAGGTTTACAAGCTCTTGGTATCCATGAATCATGGAGGATTGTGGAGCTCAGCTAAAATGATGTCAGTGGGGATGCCCCGAACCTACCAAGTTACCATGATGGAATATTTTTTGACAAATGAAGAAAAGCTGTGTCTGATAGTGAAGACTGAATGAAGGTGGACAAAAGTTATCTTTTGTTACTGCTTGGCCTAGCACATTCTTTCCAGAAGTAAGCTATTTTTCAGAGATCAGTAGATACTTTACTTCTTCCCTAAACAATGATGCTGCCTGTTGGAATAAAAATGTTACTTTCCGAACTTCGTATCTGATTCACTAGATTATGAAAAGAGTAGAGAATTTTACTGAAGGCTATTGAAAAGATTATTTAATCTCATGGAGAATACATTTGAGTTTTGTGTTTTCTCCCATGGTTTTCCAGTTCTAGAAAGTATAAGCAAAGTTTCAGGTTTTAGTAGTCAGTTGAATTAATTTCTTTTGTTTTGACTAATTAACTTTTATTACATTCACACTGAATAGAATTAAGTGGTCGTACACATATATTGATTATGAGAGTAAGCAAAATTGCTCTTACTATGAAGAGTGCCATGGCTGGCTTTTGTGGGTATTTATTATACCACAAACACGTAATAGCAGCTATTTCTAGATTTATGGCTAAAAGGTTGACATGCTTCAAAATTAAGATAAACTGCTACAGACTGAAGTTATTTTATTTAAAAATTTTATTTACTTCTTTAAAAGATTTTTTTGATGTGGACCATTTTTAAAGTCTTTATTGAATTTGTTACAATATTGCTTCTGTTTTATGTTTTGCTTTTTCGTCTGCGAGCCATGTGGGAACTTAGCTCCCCGACCAGGGATCGAACCCGTACACCCTGCATTGGAAGTCTTAACCACCAGATGGCCAGGGAAGTCCCTGAAGTTATTTTATCTCCTAGTAGCTTCTAAGGAATCATTGAAGGTTGGAGCAGACCTAGTATAATCAGAAGCACAAAGATTCTGTGAAATTATTTTGTCTCAAGGCATTTGCCTTCATTTCTGAAGTGCTTGGAATTTATGAACTGGATCAATAAAGTAGGATTACTTAGGAACCTGAATTATCTAATTCAGTATATCATATTATTCTTCAGTAGTTTGAGCTTTAAGGTAGTCACAATGCATACTTTCAAAATCTTCTGTGTATAACCTGATTTCATATCACGCTTACATAAAAGCTGATATTTTCTACTGCGTTTAAGAGTCCTTCCTTGCCTTCTTATTTATTTTTGCCTGTTCTCAGTTATTTTAGTAATAGCCGCTAACCATGAGAGTCTAGATTCTTTTAGATATGGCTTTGTCACAAGACAAAAATCAATGGATGGCTTTTAAAAAAAATTGTTCTCAAGTGTAATCTGTGTCTGTCTTTACCTATGGTGCATTTATTGCTTTTGCTGATTTCATGGGAAGTTTTCATTTGATTGTTGGTTATTTATGATTCATCCTACATGATTATATAATTTACTTATGTAATTAAGCAAATCCTTGGTAATAATTGGTTGAATGAATGAAATCTCTTAATGGTTTCTGTTTCTGTCTTTTAAAAATATATATATAATATATAAAATGGCATATGTTATTATATATAAAATATATATATTATATATAAAATGGCATATGTCATCTTTATAAATGTTATTTTTAATTTTTGGATGTATGTTTCCTCTATCCTCAGCAAATTCTTTCTATAAAACTACTCCAACTTAATTTTTCCATACTTCATTTGGGGTCGAGGAGGCTGTAAAGCTGGAGAGGGCAGGGATTTACAAAAAGGGAAGAACTCTGATGCTAAAGCAAGATGCAGGACATGGGTTCTGCTATCAAATCTGCATTCTTGTAAAAGTACCCGAGTTAGGCCCATTTTGATAAATGAGATTAATAGAATGAGGATTGAATTTACGAAGGCAAAAAGACAACTGTAAAAATATTTGGTGATGAGGATGTCATTCTGGTCATGGAAATAAATCTGTGTCTATATTTTAGTTGATGGGCCTCTTATTCTGAAATGGGCTGTTAGGTATCCTTATATAAGTCCTTTAACTTTTTCACTTGCTCTTTGCATTAACCTCTACCGTCAATGGCTTTGCGTTTTCAGTAGTGCTAGTTTTTGTTTCTCCTCGAAGTACTGACTTTATTCATTATCTCCTTGGGCCTCTCACTGCTTTTTACTTGCTGCACTGCTGAGAGAATTAGTTTGATATTACAAATATATCTAATGCTATTTAAAGTTCACCAAGTTATATAGAGATACTGGGCTTATTGTAGAATACCTTGAAAATAGTTGGTGCTCAAATATTTGATATCTAGTCACACTTGTGGTGTGATGGAAACTGTACTATTATCAAGATCTGAAGTGTTTGGTGGCGTTGCAGTACGATGTTCTTTTTCTATCCACGTGTTCAATCTAACTTCCCTCCTAGTAGGGACTTTTATGGTATTTAGACGAGTTAAGTAAGAAATGACCACTTGGGATTAGCAGTTACATATATGGCTTGTATCACTGTTAACTTGTTTACTATGGTCTAAATGTCCTATAATTCAGTTGGTAGATCTATTCAGTTGAAATACTAACCATCCATAGTGACAATTTGTCCATCTTTTGATCCTGTTTGTTTTAACTTGCATTTTAGTATGCAACCGAGGATGGACTTGTACACACAAATGACCAGGCCAGGACTCTATCCAAAGAATGGGTTTGTATTTAAGGGCCCCAGCAGTTAGACCATCCTCAGAAAAGAAGGTAAGGCTCTATGATGTGAAAGTTAAATTATAAAGGGCCAAACAAATAGAGGTCAAGAATTTCAAAGTGTTTTTTAGAAGTCAGGTGGCAGTTGCCATCTTCCCTTCATGTGATGTAAGAATGTCAGAAATCTTAGAAGGAATGGAGACTAGAATTAAGGTTGTCATCTAAGTAGATAGTATCTAAGCAACATATATGGAAAGACTTTTCCATTTGGAAATTTATTCCTATCCTGTGGAATACAGGTTGGGTATGCTTTCTTTCTTTTGTTTTTCTTTTTAATTGAGGTAAGAATCGCATAACATAAAATAAATCACTTTAAAGTATACAATTAAGTGATTTTTATCAACTCTGAAAGAAAATCCTATACCCATTAAGCAGTAGCTCCCAATTTCCCCTCCCCATAGACCCAGGCAACCAATCTGCTTCATTTCATGTTTTTGAGGTTTATCCACGTTGTAGTGTGTATCAGTACTTCACTCCTTTTTGTGACTGAATAATATTCCATTGTATGGCTATACCACATTTTGTTTCTTTCATTTATCTGTTGATGGGCATGTGGGCTATTTCTACCTTCTGGATATTGTAAATAGTGCTGATATGGACAATTATGTACAAATATTTGAGTATTTTAAATTATTTTGGGTATATATCTAGGAGTAGAATCACTGAGTCATATGATAATTCTATCGAGTTGGTTACACTTTTTTTTCCTAGTTTCATTTTTTTTAATGTTGTGGTAAAGTAATACATAATATAATACCATTTTAATCATTTTTAAGTGTATAGTTCAGTGGCATTAAGTACATTCACATTGTTATGCAAACATTACCACCATCAACTTTTTCACCTTCTCATACTGAAACTCTAAATACATTAAACAATCTCCTTTCCCTCTTTCCCCAGCACCTTGGGAACCATTATTCTCTTTTCTGTTTCTATGCATTTGACTATTCTAGGTACCTTATAAATGGTATAACACAATATTTGTCCTTTCATAACTGGCTTATTTCACTTAGCATAATGGTTTTAAGCTTCATCTGGGTATACTTTTAAATATGCTCCATTCCAAAATGACTGTGAGGTTTTTGTTGCATGTCTTTCTTCTCTTTTAAACTAAATCTAGAAGACCCAACACAGCCATCAGTCAATCAATCAATCAATCAGTCAATCAATAAAAGAAAAAAGTCACACTATCTCTCTTCTCATGTAGCCTAGTCCTCTCAAACCAGCCAATATTTGTTGACTGCCCCAAGAACTACTGTAGATATGCCTCTTTTTTTGGTCATAAAAGACCCCCAAGGACAGTTCACAGTCTATTAAAGATGCCCAAGTTTCCCTCCAGAGAAGGAGATTGTGATGGCGGGCTGGAAAGAATGCCTTCTCAGATGGCCAGGGTTCTGGTACCCCCCACTTTCACTGTGAGTTCCAAGTCTCATACTCCTAGGATTTCAAAGGGGCAGGGTCAGCTCATAAATTTAAATCTGTCAACAAGTGCTTCTTAACTATATTTACAACTATATTTTGCATACATATGGAGACGATAATTCTTTAGAGGTGACATTTCCCTTCTCTGTAAAAATTGGGAAAAAATCTCTTCTACATATGTAACATTTTTGGGGGGTGGGAATTAGGTGGATTAATAAGTATAAAGTTATACAAACTAAAGTTCTTTATGTATACAAATAACTATTTTGTTGCTATGATCACAATAATCATTACACGGGCAATGTTTTTGACTACTATCTACATTTCAGACATTTTTCAGATTTCACCAGTATTTCCATTAATGTCCTTTTTCTATTCCAGGATCCAGTCTAGGATTTCACATTTAGTTGGCCTGTCTCCTTAGTGTCCTCTGGCCTGTGTTAGTTTCTCAGTCTTTGCTTATTTTCTAGACCTTGACAATTCTGAGTTACGCTGCTTTTGAAGTCTTATGGGCTGTCCTTTAGTTTGAATTTGTTTAATGTTTTTCTTGTGATTAGGCTGGGGTAATGGGTGTTAGGAAAGAATACATAGAGGTGAAGAGCCCCTCTCATGAGATCTCATGATACGTAATATCTGTTGTACTATACCCACATGACCTCCCTGGTGGTATCAATTTGATCATTTGGTAAATGGCTTCATCCATTCAGGCTGTCCTAACGCAATTCGATGGACTTGGGTGGCTTATAAACAACAAATATTTACTTTCTCATAGTTCTGAAAGCTGGGAAGTCAAGATAAAGTGCTTATAGTTTTCTTTGCTTTTTTGTGAAAACTTTTGTCTGTATACTAGGTATTTTTGGAGATTCCTGCAATATATTAAGCCTGGTATTCTCACAACAGCTAAATTTTATGCAAAAAAACAAAACAAAACAAAAAATCTCCATGTAACTCATTTGAAGAGTGTTTTTTATACTTGGTCTCTTAAGTGTATAGTTTAGATTACTTTGTGGATTAAAAAACCATTTTTTGTTTTTTTTTGGATCAATATTTTAGTTTTTGGCCCAAAAATTCAAGGTATCTTTTGTTTGTTTTTGTTTGCTTGATTTTAGAGATTTCAGTCTTGTTTTGGTTTTTAATTAATTAATTATTTATTTATCTAGCTAGCTAGCTAGCTGCACCCGGGTCTTGGGCACCCAGGGTCTTCGTTGCAGCACGTGGGATCTTTAGTTGCGACATGCAAACTCTTAGTTGCGGCGTGTGGGATCTAGTTCCCTAATCAGGGATTGAACCTGGTCTCCCTGCATTGGGAGCATGGAGTCTTAGCCCCTGGACCACCAGGGAAGTCCCTCAAGGTATCTTTTGGATAAAAAATGTAGCTTTCAAAATTAGACAAAACTTCTGTCTTCCTCCTCCAACTAGTATTATAAAAATGGGCAAGAACAACAGATAAATGCTGATTCTATTGATTTAAATGACAAACAGGCTTTCTTTGATTAAAGAATCTGAGTTATGGGTTTTATTTTATCTTTAATATAAGGAAGAAGAAGCTGTTCTTCTGTCCTAACAAAAAAATCTCACCTATGAATTATACTTTCAGAAAAGAGATGTCAGAATTACTGGGAGGAAATAAAATATTACAACTAATCAGAATTGCAAGCTTTTTTTTTTAAGGGGTTTAGGTTCATTCCATAGGGCATAACACCAGTTGGTGAAATCCAGATATCTTAAAAGAATTCTTGGTACATAGTACTTTTAATGACAGTTGAATGCAAAATACAACATTGTATGTTTTAACACAGACCTTACTAGAAAGGAAAGACTGATTTGTGGATACTTGCAGTTGTAGCTTCAAAATTGTCTTTGCATAACAGTGTTTGCTTTCCTGCAGCTAAAGGGGAATAGGAAACATTTTCTCCTTATTTGTCTGAGATTTTCTATTTTTTGCTGGCATCTAGGAATGTGCTCTTTGCTAAATGCTAAAATTCCATTGGATACCACTGGGATTAAAAGGCAGGTCTGAGAAGGTTAAACTTTTAATTTCTTCTGAACTCTTCCACATTTTGACAAAATATTTTCAGCATCTACAATGGTTTCCTACTAGAATACTAATAGTATGGGCTGAGAATGAGGAAGGTAGAATTCATTGACTCTGATAACAGACAGGTCCAGAGTTGACTGACTTGGCTGGATCCAAGGGCTCACTCTCAACCAAACTCTCTCCATGACGTACCCCCAGCAACTCCTGCCTTCCCACCTTTCCATTGCAAGTCCAGAGGAAGCCAGCAATTCAGTGTCACTGGCCCCACTTTAAGTCCATCTCTGAAACCACTGTGGCCAAGGATATGCAGGGCTCTTATTGGCTATATCTGAGTCACTTGTTGGGCTCAGCAGTAAAGTTGCCTCTTTATGGCCTTGAGATTGGGTGAGGGGCAGTCATTTAAGGAAAATCTGTTGCTATTGCCAAAAGAAGGACAAAATAGTTATTGGACAATCATGTTGTTGGGTCATTGATAGAGATTTTCTTGTCTGTACCAAGGAGGAGGTTTCAATGCATAATGTTTAAAGCTAAATGTTAACTATGGTCACTTTGTAAACCACATTTTAAAAGCGAGTTCTAACAAATAAATGTTTCTCTGTTCTTAAAGTACCTGAATCTAAATCTCTACCAATTTTGGAATCTGTTCTAAAAGCAAATCTAGTCTTAACCACAGTTACAAACTGGCCATGTGAATAAGGCTGAACTCTGAACAGCTATCTTTATTTCTATCTTCATTTCTGTTTCTCATTTACATGTCAAAGTATACACATGCCTAGTTACAGTTTTCATTTTAAAGATTTTGTGTGGTGTATAAGAAAAATAGCACAGTGGAACTAATTTACATTCAAATTCTAGATCTTCCAATTATTGGCTTAATTGCTCTGTGCCTCGGTTTCCCCATCTGTAAAGTGGGGATAACATGGTAATATAATAAGGTGGTTGTAAGGATGAAATAATCCACATAAAGGTGGCTTTTATCGATTAGTCACTGACATGTAGAGCTCATGTTTGCTACAGTGTCAGTGTCATTCCTCAGTGCTTCTTTTTTTTTTTTTGGGCCGCCCCACACGGCATGTGGGAACTTAGTGCTCAGACCAGGTATTGGACTTGCACCCCCTGCATTGGAAGTGAGGAATCCTATTGACTGGACCGCCAGGGAAGTCCCCTTTCAGTGCTTCTTACTGATACAAATATTCTTGAAATTTTTAAAAATTTCTTATACTAGAATTTAATTTAAAATTTTTGTCTTAATGGTTTAATTTATTTTTAAAATGGTATTAAACCTCTAGTATCAGTAAAATGTTCTGATAACTTGGGAACCCAGAATAAGGAATGAGGAGAATAGTCTCTTCACAGAAGAATTAAGTGGGGAGGTGGAAACACACACACGTCATCCCATGCATGGTAATACAAAGGGTAGGGTATTGTGGAAATGCCAATTATCACATAAATTTCACTTGGCAGCACTGTATTCCCTGAGAATTTGCTGGGTAAATCCCAATTCTGTCTGTGTAAAATAAAAATTTGGACTACCTAAAGTCTTTTTCAGACCATTTAGAATTCAGAATCTCTTTTTTTATGGCTACTAAGAATTGTAAAATTTAGAGACTATAATTTTTCCTTTGTTCATTTTTTTCAGTGTTTGAAAGATGTATGGTGATCCTGAATCCTTCAGACATAAGACAACTTCTAGCAACTTCAGGAGAAGTTTGTCTACACTCAGGCTGCAGTATTTTCAGCAAACATGATTGGACAGTGGGCCTGTGCCCTATCTTTTGGTGGAGTGAAAAATTTGAGCCAGTGAAGCCAAATTCTTATTGCAAGCAGCATGCTTGGCTCCTTGCTGATTGCAAATAGGCATTTAAAATGCGAATTTGAAATCGGGTGTCTCCATTACTACCAGCTAACGTGGCATCATAGGTGTTTCCTAAGTTTTAAGTCTTGGGGGAAAAAAATATACCACTAGTGTCTACTATCTCCATCAGGAACTCTGTTATGAAAGCTTCATTTTTGTGTGTTCCCACTCTTTTCTCCCCATCTTCTGCACAATCACGTGCTCTTCCTAAGTAACTCAAGAATAAGGTCCTGGAATAAAGTCACAAACTTACAAAAAAGAAATAAAACTAATATTTTCCCAGTCTCTTGGCCATCACAGTGTCTTACAGTTAAAAGCCACCGAAACTATTTTTAAAACACCTTGGAAGAAGTGAGATGAAATGGTACACCCACCACAAAACATACATAGTTAAAAAGTTGGATTTTTTCTCAGTAGGTATCAATTGTAAATAAGAATGAACTAGGGGCCAAAATGTAAAACCAAAAATGAAGCAGCTACGTGTAGTTAGTAATTTCTAGTTTGAATTGTAATTGAATATTATGGCTTCGTATGTATTATTTTATATTGTACTATTCCCATTATTGATGGTTTGGACTTTAATAAGGAATTCCATAGTTTTTAATATCACAAAAATGAGATATTTGAACAGTGTATTCTAGAAAGCAATATACTAACTAAAGTGAATGCTTGTATATATTAAGATAGCCTTAAAACTTTTTCTCTAATGCCTTAACTGTCAAATAATTAAAACTTTTAAAAGCATAGGGTTATAGTCAGCATGCTAGACTGAGAGGTAAACACTGATGTGGTGAGAACAGGTACTGATGCTGTCAGTGTTTAGCACTATGTGTTTAGCTGTGTTTATGCTCCAGAAGTGCAATATTAGACACTAGCTAGATAGTACTGCTGCCTCGTGTAACTCCAAAGAGGAAACGGGATTTGATTAATTGAGTGCACGTTTCTTTAATTTACTCATATTGTCCTTAGCTTGGATGCAATGCCATGCAGATTTATGTGGCTGCTATTTTTATTTACTTTGCATTACTTTAACACCTTGAATGGAGAGCCAAACATTCCTTCTTCACTGACCAGCAATGGCCCTTTAACTGCAGTAGGAGAAATAAAAAGAAAAACCATTTTGTGTGAAAATTGGTGATAACTGGCACTTAAGATCAGAAAAATAGTTCTTTATACTTGGCTACCTTAAGATGCTGTCTGCCCAAAGCTCTGAAAGACTTTAAGATAGGCAGTAATACTACAATACTACTGAGTTTTTGTAGAATTGTTACATTTGATAATAAAACTTGCCTGTTTAATCTCAATGTTTGCATTCTGTTTTGTTATTAGAAGAGTTAAGGGTAATGGTGGAAGGGTGTGGTGGGTAAAGCCTTTTTTTCCTGAGGTGGTAGGATATTTACCTAAGTTACTATAAGTATTTGTAAAAGCTATCAATGATTAATGCACTTCAGATACAGATCAAACAACTATCCTTAGAACATAAATCACTGAGACTTTGATTTTGAAATTCTTAAGTTATGGTAGTGATAGATACTAATACGTGGTCCTTGCATCTTATTACTAGGGCTCTATTTGCTTGACAATTTGAAAACCTATTCAAGCCACATAAGCCTTTTTCTTTTTTAAGGATTTTTTTAAAAAATTAATTTTTGGCTGCGTTGAGTCTTCGTTGCTGTGCCCGGGCTTTCTCTAGTTGCAGCGAGTGGGGGCTGCTCTTCGTTGCGGTGTGCAGGCTTATTGCAGTGTCTTCTCGTTGCGGAGCATGGGCTCTAGTCACCCGGGCTTCAGTAGTTGTAGCACGCGGGCTCCGTAGTTGTGGCGTACGGAGTTAGTTGCTCCGTGGCATGTGGAATCTTCCCGGACCAGGGCTCAAACTCGTGTCCCCTGCATTGACAGGTGGATTCTTAACGTCTGCGCCACCAGGGAAGTCCAAGCCATTTCTTAAAAGCCATATAATAAGAGCTAGAACTTTAGTGTTTCTGAATCCCACATGCTCCTCCTTTATTCCAATCACTCTTTGCTAAAGATGAGTTCTCCAATATTCTCTCTAAGCCAAATTTATTTAGGACCCTGGTTAAGTCTTGTGTGACTTACACCACTTTAGAGTTACATATATTGTCAGTATCACTTATTTGATGTATATACTCTATTTTATAGAGTTCAATTCCAGATTTAGGTTATAACCTCAAGGGCAGGAAGTACCTGTATTTCCCTCACATTTCTACATACATGTTCTTGTTAAGCATTCACCAAATGAAGTTTAGTTCACCTAGACAGTTTTTCAGTCTCAGTCCTTGCCAATGTCATTTATAAAAATGAAGCAATTTCTTTCCATTTTGTGCTTCAGCTTTGGGTCTCTTATCTGCGAGGAGGCAACAGAGCTCTCTAGGCAAGCTGAGGTTCCTTTGCGCTTTGATGTCTCTGGCAGGCATTTAACATTGTCCAGGCTATTCCTTGCCTTCAAGAAAAACAGGTTGCGTGGGCTAAGGGAATTTCCTATTTACCTCCTTGAAATAGCACCTCATGTAGTTGCCCTCCTCATGGCAGAAAAGGAACACAGGCAGTCAGGAGGGTATGGAATCGAGTAAAGCTGGTGGGGGAGGAAGAGACTGAGAATAGAGAGGACTTGAGTATATTAAAAAACCTTAAAGGTCCACCTCGTAGGTTTATAGTTGATTTCACAACTTCTCTTCCTCTCTCTGCTTCCCCTAGCTCTTTGGGGAAAAATTTTTTAACATATACAAAAATAGAATAATGACCACCATGTGTCTTTCCAGCTTCAACAATTATGAACTCAAAGCCAATCATTCCTATAGATTATGTAATCAATTGTATAATCTATTACATATAGGATTATATGTAATTATATAGATTATCCATATTCCTTTCCACTTTCCCCACTGCTGTATTTTTTTGAAGCAAATTCTTTGGGTCATGAGTAAAATGGAGTTCCAGGTTTAAAACTGGGCCACGGTAGGAAGTGCTTTTATTGAGAAGAGGAAAAGGATAAATAGGACTGAACTGGTGGAAGTAATTCAGTTTCCAGATGTCTTCTGTTTAAGGTTGAATCTCTACGGTTGTGCTCAGTACTCCATTCCCTAGCCCATGTGCTAATAAGAGACACAGACTAGACAGGAGGCGATGTAAACTTTGAGGACTGGAAGGCCACCAGGATGAAATTTAGGAGTAAGAGAGCACTGAGTGGGTGCCACAGGGAGAAATTGTTTTTCTACGTTTTTGCTGCCTCCTTTGTGTTATGTGAGATCTTGAAGGCCAAGATCCCAAAGGGTGGCCCGAGGGATAAAAGGTTCAGAAACAACAGCTTGACTTGCCCCTAGCTTAGACCTAAGTTAAAGGGCAAATGTCCTTATTTCAATGTACTTCCCCTCAATTCCTTTATGTGGAAGGTGGAGGGATATTTGGGGCCAAAACCCAAGCTGGTAATCATTATCTTGGCAGAGTATACTATGAGCTACAACCAAAAAAACCACCGAGAATATGTGTGATCAACAATAAAAAGCATTGTATTGGTTAAATGAATCTTCACAACAACCTATTACAGTAGGTACCACTATTATTATTTTTATAGACCAGGAAATGAAGGGTAGGTTAAGTAAAACATACCATGGTTGCACAGAAAGTACAGGAAAGGATCTAGAATATAAAGATCTGGAGACAGGTTGAGGTGATTAATGCTCTCCTAATTGCTTAGCTGCTCCTCTTTTCCTAGCATTGCACAAATACAGTCCATCGTTACAGAGTCACAGAGTAGTGCTTCATAGTGTTCCTTTGGTCTGCCTTTTTACTTTATTGCCGGTATGCCATTAATTCAGCTGCTGAATTATTCGATAGCTATGTATTGTTGCTGTACTAAAAGTGAATGTTGATAAATGGGTAACAAAGCTGCTTATTACAGACTCGAATTTGAGCCAGTGTTTTATAATGCGTATAAAACCAATATGATAGTAAACACCAGAAACATTTTTTTTAAAAAAAACCAATGTGGAATTCTCAGCTGGTTCTGGACGGTTCTCAGCCTGTGTGTGTGTGTGTGTGTGTGTGTGTGTGTGTGAGAGAGAGAGAGAGAGAGAGAGAGAGAGAGAGAGAGAGGGAGAGAGAGAGAGAGAGGGAGAGAGAGAGAGGGAGAGAGGGAGAGAGAGAGAGGGAGAGAGAGAGAGAGAGAGGGAGAGAGATTCATCCTTCCTTACTTGATGGTGTTTCTCATGATTTCTTCCTGAGCCACTTTCTCTATCTATTCTCTGGGCAAACTCACTAATTTACTTCCACACGCTTCTTTGGAGCTACCGGCTTCTAAACCCAACAATGCAATAGATATTTCCATTTGGAAGTCTCCCTGGGCGTTTCAATTTCAACATGTTAAAAAAGAACATATCTTTCTGTGTCCAAAAACCTGCTGGTCCTTGTGTTCTCTTTACTTCAGGAAACAGCACCGCATACCACCAGGTATTAAAGGTAAGAAAGCCTTTTTTTTTTTTTTTTTTTTTGCGGTACGCGGGCCTCTCACTGTTGTGGCCTCTCCCGCTGTGGAGCACAGGCTCCGGACGCACAGGCTCAGCGGCCATGGCTCACGGGCCCAGCCGCTCCGCGGCATGTGGGATCTTCCCGGACCGGGGCATGAACCCGTGTCCCCTGTATCGGCAGGCGGACTCTCAACCACTGCGCCACCAGGGAAGCCCAAGAAAGCCATTCTTAACTTCCTTCCCTCACCATTCTAGTCATCAGTAACTCTCACTGGTTCTTTGCCTCAGTATTGGATTCTTTATATCAAATTCTGCTTTCCTCTCTTGCCAGTATGTTTTTTTAAAAGAACAATCTTTTAAATTAAAAACACAGATCTGATTACATGTTTTTTTAAACCACTTTACTGAGGTATTATTGAGATATAAAAAGCTGTACTTATTTAGCATACACAACTTGGTGAGTCCTTGGAGATAAGGCTATACTAGTGAAACCATCACCACAATCAATGCCACCAATATCTATTACCTCCAAAAGTTTCCTCCCACCCTCTTTATTTTTTGTGTGCATGTGTGATAAGAAGACAACAAAGTGATTATGTGCCCTTAAAATCTTTTTATTAAAGGTTTCCATTTGCTGTAGGAAAAAATACCCAAATGTATGACTGCATGCTATTGCATGAGCTGACTCTTGCCTACCTCTTGAGCTTTTTTCAAGGCACTCTTCCTCTCGCGCTCTACACTTTGTTGTACCTTTTCCAGTTCTTCGCAGGAATGATGCACTTTTTGTTTCCTCTGCCTGAAACACATTTTTTTCCTGTTATTCCTCTCTTCACTGACTGCTATGCAGAAATCTTACTTTTCTGAGGAAGGCCTTTCCTGACTCACTAGACTCTGTAAGATCTCCCTATAATCTGCTCCCCATGTTGTAACTTCCATCAAGGTAAAATGTGTCTTCTTTCCCCCTGTATCCTTAGTGACTAGCCAGCCCTTGGGATATATACAATAAATACCTATTGAATGAATTAATGTATGTTCATTCCTGCTGGTGAAAACTAATGTGCTTTGTACAGTTTTCTTTTAGAGTTGTTTACAAATTTAAATGTTAAAAATCAAAAATTGTTTTTCTTTAGCACCATTTAAAAATGTTTAAAATGTTAGTATTAATCTAGTTATTAACAGTATGCTTTTTACACTGAGGTACAAATTCAGAGAGTTGCCTTTCACATCCAAAGAGAGAGTTTGGTGTGAAATTTACCTAAACATGATTTCAGCTGCTTCTGCCATCTCCAATTCTCAACCAGAGTGCCTATCTAGGATTCCAACAAGATTTTAAAAATATATCTATATTTAAATCATGTCATAATCGATGAACAGCTTTTTGTTTTTTTACTGTATTAAAAAAATATCATGGCCATTACTCTGTTACACACAAATTGTTATGGTGATAAGTCATAATTGGTGGGAAGTATTTTCCCCCCCACAATCACTGTATGCTTTTGGTTTTAAGATACCTATACTTTGGAAGTGTGATTAGTCCTCCAAACAGCAGGTCTAGATATGCCCAGTCAAGCATCTGCACTGGCTGGTTGACTAAGAAGTGGTTCAATGGCAGCTCCAGGACTGCACTAGACCCATCCAGTTCTAGCTGGAGCCCTTTGTAGGGTGGGAAGACAGCAGAAGCAATTTCATGTATCAGGGCATTAGGAATGGCAGATTCTTTCCTGAATTAATAATTGAGGTACTCAGAATCCATCTGCTATCTAACTACCTTTCCTCTATCGTGCGAAAGAATTCAATCTGTTATTTACATGTGCCCAGAAGGCCTAAGAGTAGTCAATGCTAGGGAGCTCCTAGCACTGAGGGGGCAGTCTCAATCCATAAATAGGGTCAACAGAGGAACAAAAAATCAAACCAAAAGCAGGATACTCAATTAAATGGAAATTTCAAATACATAACAAATAATTTTTAGCTTAAGTCTGGCCCAAATATTGCATGGAACATGTACTAAAGTGTCCTATATTACCTGGCAATTCTAATAGTCAATTCAACTAAATTTCACAAATATTTGGAGGGCTTACTTATCTGAAAGAAGAGAGGATGGAAACTTGGTCCAAAGTCAGCAACCTTTGTCTACTAAAATAGCTTTGCCTGGGAAAATCTTGATAATAGGCCGCTTAGTACCAACAATGTTTTTCTTTTTATGAATATTATTTCATATGATCAATTTGGTAAAAAAAAGTCTCTTCCTGGAGGAGTTTTAACTGTAGGAAAAAAACCTACTTTAGAAAATGTCCTAAGATGCTTAATATGTTAATTCAAAAATATCTAAATAGAACACACATTGTTCAATGTGTCCCACTAGGGAGGATTATATGGTTCCCAGTTTGACTCTGTTGGTTTGTATGATTGTAGTTCTCCCAGTCAGTGGAAAAGGAAGACAGCAGATCCTTAGGAGTGATAATAGAGCAAATATACTCAGGAGGCACTGACGCATAGCTTCAAACAATGAGGAAGAAGTGAGGCCTGCTTGAGAAATAACTGCAGGAGCAACTGATAAGTGCAGCCCCTTATCCCCTTTTTTACAGAAAAGGCAGAGAAAAAAATTAATCCGGGCTTCCCTGGTGGCGCAGTGGTTGGGAGTCCGCCTGCCGATGCAGGGGACACGGGTTCGTGCCCCGGTCCGGGAAGATCCCACATGCCGCGGAGCGGCTGGGCCCGTGAGCCATGGCCGCTGAGCCTGCGCGTCCGGAGCCTGTGCTCCGCAATGGGAGAGGCCACAACGGTGAGAGGCCCGCGTATCGCAAAAAAAAAAAATTAATCCTCAGTCACTAGAACTAGTGACAAGCTAAGACAAAACGGCTTCAAATCATAGTTCTCGTTGACAGTGCAAAATATACAGCTTATCACGTTGGTCTTCTAAGACACCCACAGCTAATACTATTGTCAACAACTTTTAAGTCAATTACCAAAATACTTGTCTACAATGTGTTTCAAAGAGTTGAAACAACGGTATAAAACAGGATATAATGGTGGTAAGAGTGTTATGTGTTTTCAAAGATGAATTGATCATATTTGGTTCAGACTTCACAAAGGAGATGGTGTTTGAAAATAATTTAAATATGTTCATCAATGGATAATTACAAATTTATGACATCATAAAGATGAATCAGAGTTCCATATCTTTAACAGAAGAAGAGCTGAACTAATGCAAAGATTTCACACTAATTATTCTGTTACTAGTAATAAGGTGACGCATTGGATAGAAGAATGTTTTTGAAATAGACTTCGCCTGTACTTTTTTGGTTTCAAGTAGGTAAGTCTTCAGGGGCTTTTGTTTTATATTTGTCTCATATCCTGGTAACAAACTACTTGGCACACAGAAGGCACATATTTAATTTTAAGATAGAAACCTTAGGAATCATTTCAACTCATCATTTATCACATCCAATTTGTCACTAGGCCCTGTAAATTTACCTCCAGCATCTTTTGAATCCCTTCTCTTTGAACATTTTTATTTCCATTGCCTTATTTCAAGACTTTACTTTTTTAACCCAGTTTACTACAATAGCTTCCTAATCTACATTTTCTTAAAAGACTTACAACAAAGCATTTCACATCAATCCCTAAAAATATCTACTGCATACTAAAGGGGTCCTCAAACTTCTAGAGAGGAGGCCGAAAATCATATTGTTCTTTGAGAGTGGACTGTAAATAAAAGACCATTTGAGAAAATTTGAGGTGTTTAGGATTGGTCAAGATGAGGCAAAGGATAATGAAATGACCCTTCAAATTCTGGATGGGAAACTAGCAGCCCATGGTTTGCAGTCGTAAAATGGTCAATCAAATTCGAATCGGAAGTTATCTTAGGACCATGTGTCCACTAGCTATGTGCATTATTATCTGGAAGCAGCTGGTCTTACCGACTTATGGAATGACTTACTGAACGCTCAGCTATACGGCCAGCTGCAAGGCAACATCTTGAGCAGTTAGGGGTACATCTTTTTGGATGAGTTGATATTTTGAACAAAAAATGTCTTATTTTTCTCATAGCAAAATTACACTGGTTCAGGGATAAAATGACCCATTCTCATTATTCTTATGTGGAAGTTTAGGGTTCAAGGGAAGAATGTTTCTACTAGGGAACACAATCACGATTCCACTGATTAGTATCTAAAGACTGAATATTTATCTCTCTTCTTTCATGTTTCCATTTGATTTTGAGAAGCTATTTTTTTCTGTCTCCACTACTGTGTAGAGCATGCAGTATAATTTAAATTATACTTAAATTTACAATTAAGTCCTTGAGGTGATCATGAAGGAACTATGGGAGGAATGGTCATCACCTCAAGACCCTAGACTTGGAAAACAGTGGCCCTCAGTGGCCGCTGTATTGTTCTCGCATGAGGTGGAGCTCTGCCTGCTTATCATCTGATAAGCTGGACGCTGAAATCTGCTGCTGTGTACGTGGGCTCTTGTGGTTTTCAAAGACCAACAGTTTTGTTCTCTCTGCTTTGGCCCAGGCCTTTTCTGGGCAACTGGTATCTTCCATCCATGTTTCTAACTCCTGGTCCAGTGCTGTTTGACAGGCAAGACATATTTACATGCAACCAAAGGCATAAAAAGAGTTCCTGGAACTGTTTTTGCACAGCACTGAAAACTGATAGCTTCTCCCCAAATATCCTAACTTGATAAAGGAAGGAGACTCTTGCTGCCTGCTAAGAACGCCTTTTTCCTCTCGTTCTATAATGGGCATTTTGTCAGTTCCTAAATTACTTCTTAGTACTGTTGAGGTAGATAGATCCTGGTATATTTGGAGAATGCCAGATATAATAAAAGTGAAGACAAACAGTATAACAAGTTAAAACTATGTTCCATTGTTGTGGAATATCTAAACGCACCTCTCCCCCGCACTGACCATAAGTATTACTGTTTTCAAAATAATATCATGCAAATACATTTGTTTAACCAGTTTGGGTGGTTAAAAACACTAAGTTCCAAGTACAAGCTTCTTTCCTGTAGATGTCTAGCGGCTTACTAAACCAACGCGTCAACCCAGAGGGTTTTGCCTCGCTCTGAAAGCACCAGGAGGACGCATGAGCCCTGGGTTCCAGTTCTGCCTTCGACTAGCTTTGTGACTTACACTCGCTGCACCTCAGTTTCCTCTCTGTAAAATGGGGCGGGTATGCGGGCTGGATCTGGATATTCTCTACCTGAGTCCACCCACAAAGGCCCCAGAAAGCCCGCTCGGGCGCCCACCTTTACTGTGAGGACGGGCGAGGAAAGGGGAGGCAGCTGGACGCCCGCACTCGCCTCCCGTGGGGGGCGGGGAGCCGGGGGAGCGGTCCCGGAGCACCAGCAGTGGGCGGTGCCACTTCGCGTAGAGCCGCCTTCCGGCCCGCGCAGGACCACGCGCGCCCGCCAAACGCTCCGGCCGCCCTCCGCTCCCGGCACTCTGGTTCCAGGGCCGCCCGGGGGGACGCGGTTGGCCGCGACACCGGAGGGGGGCGGGTCAGGAAGTGGGGGCGCGGCGGCCGGGAGCGGGCCTGGGGAGGCAGAGGGGTTCTGCAACACGGAGGGCGGGAGACTCTGAGCCGCGCGGGAGCCGGAGGGGCGCCCCGGCCTCCGCGGGGACGATGGCGGAGGAAGAAGGTGACCTCCCTGGGGTCCAGCGCGCCTACTGTCGCCCGAGGTCTCGGGAAAGGGGGCGGGGGCTCGAGGGCCCCGGAGGCCGGGGCTGCGGGCGGCCGCGGCGGTCCGGCGGGAAAGAGCGGGGCGGCGGGGGGAGGTGTGTGGAGAAATTCAGAAGGAGCGGAGTAAATAGCCCGAAGTTGTGTCGGCTCTAGTGGGAAGCGAAAGTGGAGCTTGAAGTTGGGAATCGTGTAGGAAGAGAGAAACCCGTGTGGGGAGTGATGGAGAGGGAGGGCTGTGAGCAGATGACTGATGGGGGTGGGGGACATACTTTGGTTTAGAAGATGTAGGTTTAGGTACTGAATGCATTTTCGAGAGGGATAGTTGTTTAACCAAATGCCCCTCAGTCTGAGTGCGCTCTTTAGAGATCTGTGGATTCTGACAGATACAAAGTCATCACCGGTGAGAGGACCCGCAGGCCAAGGGGACAAACAGAGGCAAGGGTTTCGGGTAGACGTGATAAGGTGGATTGGGAGGGGATGAGCAAGCAGAAACTGAAGAAGGTCAAGTTCAGTTACAGGTTAGGGCGAGATGGCAAAGGGAGAAGGGATGTAAGTGGTTTTTGGGGCATCTGGAAGCCAGGAGTACTTCTGGGTGAAAGTGGGTGGGCTGGAGAAAGCTTTTCATGCCCCTTCAGGGCCAATGCCAAGAAAATTATTCATAGAAATCGATAGGTATGAGATAAAAATGCGGAGTTGGGAGGAACTTAGCTAGTGAGAGATGTTATAGGAAACATTCGTGTCATGATATCTTCATGATAGGCATGCTACTTTCAGGCATAGGTATAATGGTGTCTCTTGACTGAGCAGTTAGATTTTTCATCCTTTTGGAAAACATGACTTTTTACCTTATTGAGGGGAGTTGTGAATGTGATCTGTTTAGATTGAAGCCTTACTGAACCAAGAGTGGAAGAAGGGAGTTTCAAGAATTCAGTGGAAAGCAATTTAAAAAAATTAATTGTAAGAATTGTTTGCTGCTCTGTGTCTTGCTGCTCTGTCCCTGTGCTCCCTCTTGCTTCATATTTGCCTCGTCTTCCTTAAGTTTTCTGTGTTAAAACTGATCTAAATTTAAGACACGCTACCTAAAAACAGCTTCAAAACCAAAACTCTTTGTAGTTGGTAAGGAAGAATGTAATTCTGTTTGTTGCCTTGGTTTTATCTTTGGTTGCAGTATATGTAATACATTTTTTGATATTTTTTCCTTTTCTGATTAACTGCAAATCTCTAGGGGTAGGTTGATGAGCTAGCTTATATGTTTCCATGAGCACTTAAGTTAAAGCATAAAAAAATTAATACTGCAGTACTAAAAGTCTTTAATATTATATATCATGCAAATGAGAAATTGTTTTAAGAGGTTATAGTTACACCTAACCAAGTAGGTATGATGTAGAACCAGTTATGGTTTCACAAACCATACACGTTTGTGAAATTTAATTCTGTGATATAAAATGAAAAATGATTTTTGTTTGTAGAATTACAGATAATCCAAAGCAATGAAATACATCTTGGAACAATTAATGGATTGCAGTTTCGTTAAAGTTTATTCAACAGAGTTTTTAATTCCATAAATATTTGACTGCCTAATGTGTTAGGTACTGGGATATAATAGTCAACAATGAGTGAGTAATTCTCATTTATTGTAATCTAGTAATGATATTTATAGTAAACACGTCTATGTTCTATGCATTTTTCTGAGTACTTTCCATTTATTAGGCACTCTATACTGTTTTTCAAAATGCATGTTATTGGGCTTCCCTGGTGGCGCAGTGGTTGAGAGTCTGCCTGCCGATGCAGAGGACACGGGTGCGTGCCTCGGTCCGGGAAGATCCCACATGCCGCGAAGCGGCTGGGCCCGTGAGCCATGGCCGCTGAGCCTGCGCGTCCGGAGCCTGTGCTCCGCAACGGGAGAGGCCACAACAGTGAGAGGCCTGCGTACCGCCATAAATAAATAAATAGATAAATAAAATGCATGTTATTTGTATTCACTGTGTTAAAATTAGACTAGTCTATTTTACTTGTATCCAGATGTTCTCTATATCGCTTTTTGCTTATCATTCACATTCACTTGGATCCTCTTCATTGTCCCACTTTTCTCTAAGTAAATACTCTTTGGGAAATCTCATCTTCTCTTGATGCTGTAGAGGGTCATGGTATTTATATTTATGTTTCCTGGAAGATATGTTAGAGCAAAGAAGGAAGTGATAGCCTTGAGCAGAGTAATGTTCATAATTCACTTGGAAGTTGCTATGTATAGTCTAGATGGACATTTGCAAGCCTATTTGTAGCCCTGTTAACTATCTTATGTGAAGATCACTGAGCCAGAGACTGAAATAGCAGGTTATTTTTGTGGCTATGTTATCATTTTTATTTATTTGACTTTTTCTTTTATTCTTTATTTTTGATATGGTTAGATTCTTTTGTTTTTTCTTCCTTTATTTTGGCTGTTGGGTCTTAATTGCGGCACGTGGGGTCTTCGTTGAGGCATGTGGGATCTTTCTTTGTAGTGTGCGGGCTTCTATCTAGTTGTGGCGTGTGGGTTTTCTCTCTAGTTGTTGCACAGGCTCCAGGGTGCGTGGGCTCAGTAGTTGTGGCGCGCAGGCTTAGTTGCCCGTGGCATGTGGGATCCTAGTTTCCCGATCAGGGATGGAACCTGCTTCCCCTGCGTTGGAAGGCGGATTCTTTACCACTGTACCACTAGGGAAGTCACTCTTTTTTTTTTTTTTTTAATTGAAATATAGTTGATTTACTACTTTGACTTTTTCTTTACAATGCTAAAAGTATAAGATAGTGAAAAGGAAACCTGAATTCTATCCCAGAGCTTTCCTATCAGGATTAATAATCTAGTTTGTCCACAGCTTTGGCCTTTGTTACTTACCCACCTAAAGATTCTGGGCTTTGTTTATCAATTATGAAGTTAAAAGATCAATATAAAGGAAATGAGGTAAAGTTTGCATCCAGTCAGTTTTGATTTATGGTCACAGGCAAAAAATTTAGGGACAAGATTGAAGAGATTGGTTAAAAAGTTTACTGTATTTCCCAAGTAGTACTTTTTGCTCCCACAGTTTAATGCCACTGAAATTGCCATGTCTTAAAACCAATGCACATATTTAACATGGTAGTGCCAATTTTCCCCTTGAAAAACATCAAATAGTATCTTAAAATATAGGCTTCTTAGAATCAATAAAATATAGTATTGGAATTCCCTGGCAGTCCAGTGGTTAGGACTCTACGCTTTCACTCTGCGGGTTCAGTCCCTGGTCAGGGAACTAAGATCCCACAAGCTGTGCAGCACGGCCAAAAAAATAATAATAAAGAAAATACAGTATTATAGATCCTTTACAGATTATTTATTTGTATGATAAACATTGCTAATATAGATTCCTGAGAGATGACTGATTAAGATTTATATACTTCATAAATAATGGGGTTCTGTGCAAAATTTTTGTTAAATTCCCTGGTGGTCCAGTGGTTAAGACTCTGTGCTTCCACTGCAGGGGGCACAGGTTCCATGCCTGGTCAGGGGACTAAGATCCTGCATGCTGCGCAGTGCGGCCAAAACCAAAAACCAAACCAAACAAAAAAACCATTTATGTGCACAGAGAACACTTTATTAAAATCCTTGTAAAGTGATTGATTTTATAGAGAATTTTTTTAAAAAGAAAAATAATAGCTTTTTGTAAAGAACACTTTATGTGAATATCCCCTTCCTTCCCAAATTATCTTTATCTTAAATGTGTGCTTTTAGACTGTAATAAAAAAAGCCCTATCTAACCCATTGGTCACATAATTTGTTAACTTCCTCAGTAGATTTGTTAACTTGATTTCTGAAATTACCCAATTAAAATTTTTTAATCCAGTACTGTTAATGTGTTTAATCATGCACGTGTATCTACTAAGTATATGTCTTGTGGTTATATTTTTTCCATGTATTCTTTTTTAATAAAATTTAAAATAATAACTTGCATTTGAAGACTTCATTTGGCTTTACATAAATTTTCATTCTTGTTGAATGCTTCTAACTTTTGCTTTAACCCATAGCGGGGGAAAATTAAAGGAAATCATGAAGAAGGAATATAATAATATTTATTAGTTGTCCCAGATTTGTATGCAAAAATACTCAATATCCATGGTATGGCTTTTCTAATAATGTCATTTTCTAATGTATTCACTGACTTTACTACTTAACATGATTATAAAATAAATGATAAATAGTATAGAAATGGTTAAAAATTAACTAGTCAGACAGAATCCACTAAATATACAGTATTTTTTCCCTCAGTGTGTCAGTGTTTAAAGATATTTTAGCAAATGTGAATTTGCTTTGAAGCTACTTTAAAATCCATTTTACTCATTTTCCACAGTAAAGGTAGAGAATCAGCCATCTGATCATCAGCAACAGTAGCTGATTCATTTCTCCTTTTTTAACTCCTCTTTTTAGGCTCATTTTTCCTAGCCTTAAGCCATTACTAAGAAAAAAGAAAAAACTCTTCTCTGCTTCTATTAGAAGGAGATAAGTTCTTGTACCACCTGAAACCTTGACAGCCCATCATAGTATCCTATATCTACATGACATAGTCTACCTCATAATTAACTCTAGGGAGGAAAAGTAGTTAAGTTGAATATCGTAAATTCCTGTTTAATTTAGAATTTAGTTTACTGATTTCGAGGTACTTTCTGCATTACATTTTTTTAATTGGGTATAGAAAGAGTAGATACTCTAATTTTGGGAAAATTTCTGAGAGTTTCCCAAATATAGGGATTTTTTATAGGTTCAGCCTATTTTCCAATACCTAAATCTCTAAGACTGTTGAATGATACTGTGAAATTCTCCAGAACCTTCAGGATTATTTAAAAAAATGAAGTATAGGACTTCCCTGGTGGTGCAGTTGTTAAGAATCCGCCTGCCAATACAGGGGACATGGGTTTGAGCCCTGGTCCGGGAAGATCCCACATGCTGCGGAGCAATAAGCCTGTGAGCCACAACTGCTGAGGCTGCGCTCTAGAGCCCATGAACCACAACTACTGAGCCCGTGTGCTACAACTACTGAAGTCCTCGTACCTAGAGCCTGTGCTCTGCAACAAAAGAAGCCATCGCAATGAGAGTAGCCCCTGCTCACCGCAACTAGAGAAAACCCACGTGCAGCAATGCAGACCCAATGCAGACAAAAATAAATAAGTAAATAAAATTTATTTTAAAAAAATGAAGTATAGTTTTATGATCAATGTATTTTATTTTTATTTTAAAAAATTGTTAACTTATGAATGATGCATGTTATACTCTCAGGTAACTAGAATAATAAGCTAATTTATTAAATAACACTTTGTTCTCCAGTCATTCTGGAAAAGAGTTTACTTATTTTGGGATATTTTGAAAATAACATCATCTCAGGAGAAGAGCTCAGTTTATCAGTAGGACTATGAAAACACGAGTTGGAGGCAGAACTTATACTGTCTTTTTGTTTGTAGGAAAGGAAAGTTTTGCGGGGAGTGCTAAAATAATTATGAAGAAAGTTATCTTTGGTACAAATAGTTCTTCATGGGACTTTTACCTAAGTATAATAAAAGTAAATCAGTTTGAGATATAGACAGAATAATTTGATACATACATTGCAATAACTTTTCAAATATTTTAAGGACCAACTATAGAACTGCGCCAAAGAAAAAAGCCAAAGTCTTCAGAAAATAAAGAATCTGCCAAAGAAGAGAAAATCAACAATACTGCAATTCCTGAAAGAGTTCCAAAACGTAAGTTAGAGAGATTTGGAGTTTTTATGCTATTACAAAAATAGTTATGTTAGGTAATATATTTTACATTAATATTTCAAAGTATAAACATATTTTATCTTAAGTATGTGGTGATATTGGTCAACTTGCATTAGGTTTTGCTGTAGAACAATTCCTAAGTCTCACTGGCTTACAAAAAACATTTATTTCTGATCAACATTACATGTTGTGGCTGTAAGTTGGCTGATGTAGCTTCATGTCATGAAGGCATAATCCCTATTTGGGATATGTTTTTCTTGTGGCAGAGAAAAAGAGCAGGAGAACAGGCAGAGTCATGCAGTACCTCTTAAAATTTCTGCTGAACTGGCACACTGTCACTTGTACTCACATTCTGTTGGCCCAACCAAGTCATATAATCAATCTAGACAGTGGGATGGAGAAGTTTAGTTGACTACAGGGAAGCATGGCAAGTCACATGGTAATAGGCAGGGATGAAAAATCTTTTTATAGGAAAGGACAAAATAGTTGGGAATAAGAATAAGTCTACCACATTCTGGCCTTTTGGTCATAAATATTTACTTGTCTCCCTCAGACAAAATATACTTGGTACCTCCCCGACCCCAAGGAAGACACCCAGTGTTATCCAGTCAGGGCATCAGTCTTGAAGCCCAAGGTCTTGTTATCTTCATCAGGGTCAGCTATGACTCATTCAATCCAGAGACCTATGAATTAAAAAGACAAGTTATCTGCTCTGTGTCGGGGTCCCTAAGAACACCACCATGTTCAGAGATTAGGAGTCGTCACAGGTCTCAGAATTTATTCATATTCACAGCTGTAATTTATTACAGTGAACAATACAAAAGAAAATCAGCAAAGAGAAAGGGCCTATGGGCTAAAGACTGCAAGAAACTAGGCAGAAGCTTCCAAGTCACATAGGACATACATAATTCCTTCAGCATCAAATTGTGACATTTGTAGGTTTGTCTACCTGGGAAGCTTATTAGCAACTCTGCTCAGGGTTTTTACTGGTGGCTGGTCATGTAGCCTCTGCTTAATGCATAGGAAAATTCTAGATTCCCAGAAGGAAAGCAGTAGGTATGAACCACACTGTTTGCACAAATAAGTTAGGCACAGTAAACCACTCATTAGAAAATGGTGGGAACCCTTTTGAAATCCAGGTTCCCAGATGCCTGCCAAGAGCCTGCCTTGTAAGCAGGCTTTTCTTAGCAAAGTACATGCCCCCTCTCCCATTATACACTTTTGGATGAGGATATGATATCAAAATAAATGCTTCCATTCAGAAAGAGGAAGAGTGAGAGACACATTAACCACTGGTCCATAGCAATTTTGAAATCCTACTAGGTAAATATGAGGTCTTCCTCCTCTGGGGAATGTTTCTTGATTAGGCCCTAGTTGTTTTCCTTGGAAGTAGTTTCCCAGTTCATTGTTCTTTGTCATCCTTGGCTTCATCCTCTGGAGGTCCTTCCGTTTCTGTTATCCTTCTGAACCATATCTGAAAGTGGCTTTGGAGAATATGCCATCCTTAGGAGCTGAACAGCTTTCGTAAATAGATTCTTTCCCGTAGGGAGTTCAGGGGCCATTTATATAAATTTGCTCACATAAGATAAAGGCAGTGAGTCACCTACAGATCTAGTTCAAAGGTTAGCAAGAAAACTTTTTGGGAGCTGGAAAATAATAATCCATCTGCGTGACAAAACATTTTATAAAACTGTTTCCTGTGAATAGTTGCAATTTTAATACTAATTTTTAAATTATTTTAGGTAACAAGATCACAAACAGAATATTACTAGCGTACCTTGATTATCAGCAGCTTTTTTTTTTTTGACATTTTTATTTTAGACTGCAAAAAACAAGAACGAACAAACAAACAGACAACAAAAAACTTGAAATAGGCTTGTCAAATGATGTAAATTCATCCTTTCCAGGGAAGCAGAAGATAGACCAGTGCAGGTTATCCTCAAGGCCACATATATCCTGCTTCACTGCTGCTTGCACTCTGCTGGGTTTTGATCCTTCTTTGGGTCATAGTCTGGATTATTTTCCTCATCTCCTTCTTCTTCCCCTTCCTCATCTGCTTCTTCACCCTCTTCATCATAATCATCATCATCTTCAATAGCTTCTCCAGTAAAGTATAACACTGATCTTGGGATTATATGCTCACGTAAAAAGTGACCAATTTCAAAGTCCACAGCAAGGATAGCTTCAGCCATCATCCAGATCTCCACTCTCAGGAACTTCAGGAGGGGCAAAAACATTAAAGAAAGAGTCATTAGAAACTTTTTTGGTCACAGTATGAATTGTCCCACATCCCTTGTGTTTCTGTTTCTTCGTAATGGTTTTCAAAGTGACATTCTTCCCTTTTTTCCAATCTATCTGGCACACTGTACAACCCATAATTTCTGGTCCATCAAAAGAAAAAGGATCAGAATCATCTGGTTCTGACCTCATCCTATATGTCTTTGTCAGCCCTTCATTTGTCAAATATTCATTGGGTTCAAAGTGAAATTCTAAGACAAAACTCATAGGCTGACCAGCATCTGAGAACTTCACTTCAATATCTTTCAAGTGCTTCAGAATAGGTTCATCCCGTTCCTGAACCATGTCACTGACCAACATTCTTAAACATCGTCAGCCAAAATTCAGGAATTCCCTTGAGGTCTTCTTTTTCTTCATCCTTTTTCTCATCTACAATCTTGGCCTTTTATTTTAACTCCTCCGAAATTTTATCTTCCTCATCTGGTTTCCATTCACATTCTTCTTCTATAGGTTCATAAATGGCATAATGATCTCAAATCGCTTATCAAATAGAGGCTGATAGGGAACAGCATACCTTCTTTCAAGATCATGAACTCCCTCATAGAACTTGGCTTCTATCTGTGCACATTTAACTTGAAGGTTTTTGAGAGCATTCACACATCTTTTAACTACCCTAGACAAGTTGTCGATGTCTGCCATGTTGTATGAATGCCAAATATCAGTGGCTAGCAGGGGGAGCCAGGCGGCCAGAGGTGTGCAGGCAGTAACTCAGGGCGGCGGTGGGAGGAGCAGAAGCTATCAGCTACTTTTGATTACAGGAAAGAGACACATGAGAACAGAATTGGCCCATTTGTAGTCAGGAAAGAAGAGGAAAATAGGAATCCAAAATTTCTGGGGCTTGTAGTGTTGAAATTAGTATTGTTTGTCTTTTTAACTAGGAAAAAATATTCAATAAAATTGAGAAATACTTTAAGTAACAAAGACTGATTAAGATGAATCCTTAGGGCAACGCCCAAATCAAGGGCATGACTGTCACATAGTTTGTTAAAATGTATGAATGGATTAAAGTAGCTCCTACTAACTCCTTTCAGTTGAATAAAGCACTCAGGGAAAAAGAACAGAGGGTGTGGCTTTATGTGGCAAATAAACAAAGCTTCATAAGCTCAAAATACTTGTAGTTAAATCTTTGAGAGAGGCTGATCTAGAAGAATTGTGGGTATAGTTATTGGAGTATGGAGTTGACTGGAATCAAGTAGGTAAAAAGCCAACAAAATTGTCTTTTCTTTGCAAAAATGAATGATTTAATTTTTAAAAATTAAGGTATAACTAACATATCATAAAATGCACAGAATCAGGGCTTCCCTGGTGGCGCAGTGGTTAAGAATCAGCCTGCCAATTCAGGGGACACGGGTTCAAGCCCTGGTCCGGGAAGATACCACATGCCGCGGAGCAGCCAAGCCCATGCGCCACAGCTACTGAGCCTGTGCTCTAGAGCCCATGAGTCACAACTACTGAGCCCGTGTGCCACAACTACTGAACCCTGCACGCCTAGAGCCTGTGCTTCACAACAAGAGAAGCCACCGCAATGAGAAGCCCGTGCACCACAACAAAGAGTAGCCCCTGCTTGCCACCACTAGAGAAAGCTTGTGTGCAGCAACGAAGACCCAACGCAGCCATAAATAAATAAATAAATAAATAAATAAATAAATAAATAAATAGAAAAGAAAGCCCTGCTTAAAAAAAAATGCACAGAATCATAGGTATTTAATTAAATGAGTTTGGGTACTTGACTACAACTAAGATACATAACATTCCCTTATCCCAGAAAGTTCTTTTGTGTCCCTTTCCAGGAGATTTTCCTTGTACCCCCCAAAACAACCACTCTTCTGATATTTTTCAATATTGATTAATTTTGCATGTTCTAGAATTTCATATAAATGGAGTCATACAACATATATGTCCTTGTGCCTGGATTCTTCCACTTAGCTCAATATGTTATCCTTTAAAAATATGATCATTTTGAGATTCATTCTTCTTGCTGTAAGTGTTCTTGCTTTTCCTATTGGACATTTGAGTAATTTCCAGTATTCTGCTATTATGAATAAGGCTGCTGTGAACACTTGGACGAATCTTTTTGTGGACATCTATTTTTATTTCTCTTAGGTAAAAACCTAGGAGAATTGCTGGCTAAGCTTTGAGAGAGACATACTGTCAAAAGAACTGCCAGCCTAGATTAAGGACACAACTATTCATGTCTTAAAATGATGTATGAGTCCCTAACTTTCTACATGCAGAAAGCAGGCTGAGTAGCTGCTCTAAGGGTATCTTTCTTGAGAAGGAGTGAGTGTGTTTTGCCTTTGGGAGGGAAGTAGACATTTGTGACTAATGGGGCAAATCCTGGTGGATCCTTCTATTGTTCCCAAATGTTTTCTCCCTGCCCTGAAAGTGGATTATACATTCCTTCCCATTACCATGTGATTTGGATTGCCTCTCTGAAGTGGAGTATACTTCCCTACCCCGTTGTCAGGTTTATCCATGTGACTTTCCAGGGCCAATGGAATGTGAGTGGAAGTAGCAGTGTACTAGTTCTGACCAGAAATTATAAGAGGCATTGTATGTTTTTGTCTGTTCTGCTGCTCTTTTCCTTTGTAATGAGAACAGCATGTCCCAAATAGGGACTGATTCCATTCTGGAATTCTGAAGATACAAGAAGAGCCACAGCTAATCTGAAGTCTGGAATTGAGTGGAGAGTGACTGCTGACCCCAAAACCACAGTAACATGAATGAGAATTAAATATATGTTCTGTAAGCCACTGGTAATATGGGGGTCACTTTTTTACTACAGCAAAGCTGACTAATAAGAGTAATCATTTAAAACGTTTTGGAAAATACAGTATAAGGAAGGTATTTAAACAATTTAGAGATAGCTCCTATAAAATAGTATTTTCCCCTGATTACAAAAATATATTTTTAGGGTAGCAAATGTGAAAATAGAGATAAGTATAATAAAAATATATGAATAATTCCAGTAGATAATAACTATTCTTAAAATTTTGGCAAGTACTGCTTATATTTTTTTCAATGTATTTATACTTTTTCCTTTCTTTTTTTTACTTTTTGTGAAATTGAATCCTGCAATTTTTTTTTTCTTTTGGCCGTGTGGCTTGCCGGATCTCAGTTCCCTGACCGGGGATTGAATGCTGGTTGAGCCACGGCAGTGAAAGCCTGGAATCCTAACCACTAGGCCACCAGGCCCATGATAATTTTTTAATATAAATTTACTTATTATTTATTTATTTATTTTTGGCTGCATTGGATCTTCTTTGCTACACGCGGGCTTTCTCTAGTTGCGGCGAATGGGGGCTATACTTCGTTGTGGTGCATGAGCTTCTCATTGTGGTGGCTTCTCTTGTTGAGGAGCACGGGCTCTAGGTGCGCGGGCTTTAGTAGTTGCGGCTCGCGGGCTCAGTAGTCATGGCATGCAGGCTTAGTTGCTCCGCAGCATGTGAGATCTTCCCAGACCAGGGATCGAACCCATGTCCCCTGCATTGGCAGACGGGTTCTTAACCACTGTGCCACCAGGGAAGTCCCCCGTGATAATTTTTTTTTTTTTGCGGTATGTGGGCCTCTCACTGCTGTGGCCTCTCGCGTTACGGAGCACAGGCTCCGGACACGCAGGCTCTGGACGCGCAGGGTCAGCCGCTTCGCGGCATGTGGGATCTTCCCGGACCAGGGCACGAACCCGTGTCCCCTGCATCGGCAGGCGGACTCTCAACCACTGCGCCACCAGGGAAGCCCCCGTGATAATGTTTTAATAAATAATTTCCAGGGCCCAGAGCTCTTTATTTTCTCTAAAATATATACACTTATACCAAACACTGATAGCTTGATTCCAGCTTTGACTCTTTACAAAATCTTCCATAAACAAAATAGCACTAAGGTAAAGCATTTATATATAAGATTTGGTTGAATATATTTTTTGTAATAGCCCTTGATAATTAGGATTAATTTGTCATTGTCGAAGACTTAATTTAAAAAAAAAACAGAAAAAGATACATATTTAGAAACTTTGTAGCACTTTTACCAAATTGCCATGGTAGGTAAGTTTTTTTATTAGTCTGTTTATAGTTTACATTGTGTCAACATTGCTTTAATTAACTGTCTTTTTTTTTTTTTTTTTTTTTTGCGGTACGCGGGCCTCTCACTGTTGTGGCCTCTCCCATTGCGGAGCACAGGCTCCGGATGCACAGGCTCAGCGGCCATGGCTCACGGGCCCAGCCGCTCCGCCGCATGTGGGATCTTCCTGGACCGGGGCACGAACCCGTGTTCCCTACATCGGCAGGCGGACTCTCAACCACTGCGCCACCAGGGAAGCCCATCTGTCATATATTTTTGCAAGTATGCTTCTGTAGCCCAATAATAATACCTATTGATAGTATTTACTGATCTCTTACTATGTGCCAGGCCAAATGCTTTACACGTACTATTGGAAGCAGTGATTTTATTTTACTTATTTATTTATTTAACATCTTTATTGGAGTATAATTGCTTTACAATGTTGTGTTAGTTTCTGCTGTATAACAAAGTGAATCAGCTATATGTACACATATATCCCCATATCCCCTCTCTCTTGCGTCTCCCTCCCACTCTCCCTATCCCACCCCTCTAGGTGGTCACGAAGCACTGAGCTGATCTCCCTGTGCTATGCAGCTGCTTCCCACTAGCTATCTGTTTTACACTTGGTAGTGTATATATGTCCATGCCACTCTCTCACTTCATCCTAGCTTACCTTTCCCCCTCCCCATGTCCTCAAGTCCATTCTCTACATCTGCATCTTAATTCCTGTCCTGCCCCTGGGTTCTTCAGAACCATTTTTTTTTTTTAGATTCCATATATATGTGTTAGCATACAGTATTTGATTTACTCTTTGTGACTTACTTCACTCTGTGTGACAGTTTCTAGGTCCATCCACCTCACTACAAATAACTCAATTTCATTTCTTTTTATGGCTGAGTAATATTCCACTGTATATATGTGCCACATCTTCTTTATCCATTCATCTGTCAGTGGATACTTAGGTTGCTCCCATGTCTTGGCTATTGTAAATGGAGCTGCAATGAACATTGTGGTACATGTCTCTTTTGAATTATGGTTTTCTCAGGGTATATGCCCAGTACTGGGATTGCTGGGTCATATGGTAGTTCTATTTGTAGTTTTTTAAGGAACCTCCATACTGTTTTCCATAGTGATTGTATCAATTTACATTCCCACCAGCAGTGCAGGAGGGTTCCCTTTTCTCCACACCCTCTCCAGCATTTACTGTTTGTAGATTTTTTTGATGATGGCCATTGTGACCCGTGTGAGGTGATACCTCATTGTAGTTTTGATTTTCATTTCTCTAATGATTGGTGATGTTGAGCATCCTTTAATGTGTTTGTTGGCAATCTGTATATCTTCTTTGGAGAAATGTCTATTTAGGTCTTCTGCCCATTTTTGGATTGGGTTGTTTGTTTTTTTGATATTGAGCTGCATGAGCTGCTTGTATATTTTGGAGATTAATCCTTTTTCAGTTGGAAAGCAGTAATTTTAAAGCAATTGTGTCATGCTGATTATTTTTTTAAATTTTTATTTTGTTTATTTACTTATTTTTTATTTTGGCTGCACCGAAGGCTTGTGGGATCTTAGTTCCCTGACCAGGGATTGAATCCGCACCCTTGACAGTGAAAGCGCAGAGTCCTAACCACTGGACTTCCAGGGAATTCCCTGATTCTAATGTTTGATTTATTGGGTAGTGTCTTTCAAGCACTTTGAATATAATTCTTATTAATTTAGTGATATCTAGCTAGTTATTCTATTTAATGTCTCTAGTATACTATACAAATTAATATTTATTGAATAATGTTTTGAAAATAGCTAAGTTAATAAGTCAACCAGTTTGTTTTTATAAACCTCTCAGTCATTTAATAACGTAACACTGGGCTTTGGGCCTTTAGGCCTGGGCTTAATTACTGAATCTTTTTTTTCCCCTATAGTTTTATTGAGATATAATTGACATACAGCACTGCATAAGCATAATGATTTGACTTGCATACATCATGAAATGATTATCACAAAAGTTTAGTGAACACCTCATATAGATGCAAAATTAAAGAAATAGAAAAACATTTTTTTCCTTGTGATGAGAACTCTTTTAAGATTTTACTTTCTTAACAATTTTCATATGTAACATATAGCAGTGTTAATTATATTTATCATGTTGTATATTATATCCTTAGTACTTATTTATCTTACAGCTGGAAGTTTGTACATTTTGACTGCCTTCATTCTGTTCCCTCTCCCCCACCTCTCACCTCTGGTAACCACAAGTCTGATCTTTTTCTCTATGAGTTTGTTTGTTTTTGAGATATAATTGAGCTACAATACTATGTTAGTTCCTGTTACACAACATAGTGATTTGCTATTTCTGTAGATTTCAAAATGATCACCACTGTAAGTCAGGTTGTCATCTGTCACTATAATTATTGACTATATTCCTCACACTGTACATTTCATACCTGTGATTCATTTATTTTGCAACTGGAAGTTTGTACCTCTTAATCTCCCTCACCTATTTCTCTCCTCCCCCCACCTCTCTGCTCTTTGGCAACCACCTGTTTGTTCTCTGTATCTATGACACTGTTTCTGTTTTGTTATGTTTGTTCATTTGTTTTGTTTTTTAGATTCCACATATAAGTGAAATCATATAGTATTTGTTATTATTATACTGAATTATAGTAAATAGCTATAACAGGACTAAACCATCCTGTGTGTTCAAAATTCAAATGTGTTTTATGTTTTCATCAAAAAGTATTTACATAGGGGCTTCCCTGGGGGCGCAGTGGTTAAGAATCCGCCCGCCAATGCAGGGGACACGGGTTCAAGTCCTGGTCTGGGAAGATCCCACATGCTGCGGAGCAACTAAGCCTGTGTGCCACAACTACTGACCCTGCGCTCTAGAGCCCGTGTGCCACAACTACTGAAGCCCACGCGCCTAGAGCCCATGCTCCACAACAAGAGAAGCCACCGCAGTGAGAAGCCCGCACACCGCAACAAAGAGTAGCCCCTGCTCACCGCAATTAGAGAAAGCCTGCGTGCTGCAACGAAGACCCAACACAACCAGAAAATAAATAAATAATTTAAAAAAATTATTTACATATATATAATGTGAATACTTTGTATATGATGTTGTATATGATGTTTTAAATACATAATCATGAAAAGTCATTGAATTGTACAATTTAAAGAGCTGTATGTAATTTATAGTATGTAAATTATTCCTCAATAAAAACATTTCTTGATAAGGAAAAAAATAACAATAGTAATTCTGAATGAACCTGTTTTTTTTTTCTCTAGCTATTCGGTAGTATGTTCCTTTTATTCCTTTTTTAAATTAATAGACTTTAATTTTAAATTTATAGAAGAATTGAGCAGACAGTATAGTACAGAGTTCCCATTTTACATGCCCCCCCCACAGAATTTTCCCTATTATTGACATTTTATATTAGTATGGTACATTTGTTACAATTAATGAACTAATATTGATACATTATTTTTAACTAAAGTCCATACTTTATTCATATTTCCTTAGTGTTTATCTAATGTCCTTTTCTGTTCCAGGATCACATCCAGGATACCACATTACATACAGTTATCATGTCTCCTTAAACTTCTGTTGGCTGTGACAGTTTCTCAGACTTTCCTTGTTTTTGATGACCTTGACAGTTTTGAGGAGTACTGGTCAGATATATTGTAGGATGCCCCTCCCTTGGAATTTGTCTGCTGTTTTTCTAATGATTAGACTGGGATTATGGGTTTTGGGGAGGAAGACCACAGTTAGAATGCCATTTTTGTCACATCATATCAAGGATACATACAACCTTTGATTACTTTTTTCTTTTTAATAGAAGTCCATAAATATAAATATCATCCACAACTGATTACTTTTAATATGGTTTTTCAGATATATTATTTCAGCGCTTTGCAAAGATATTCATTGGCTGTCTTGCAGCAGTTACTAGTGGTATGATGTATGCTCTCTATTTATCAGCGTACCATGAACGGAAATTCTGGTTTTCCAACAGGCAGGTAAGAAGAAAGAATTTTGAGCATATGAACGTTTGTTTTAATATTTAATGTTAATTTAAATAATGTGTTTTCCAGGGAGCCAAAACATGCATGATAAGTATGACACGTGCTTTTTTTTTTTTTTTTTTTTGGTTGGTACGCAGGCCTCTCATTGCTGTGGCCTCTCTCGTTTTGGAGCACAGGCTCCGGACGCGCAGGCTCAGCAGCCATGGTTCACGGGCCCAGCCGCTGCGCGGCATGTGGGATCCTTCCGGACCGGGGCATGAACCCGTGTCCCCTGCATCGGCAGGCGGTCTCTCAACCACTGTGCCACCAGGGAAGCCCGAGAAGTGCTTAATGTTATGCTGTAAGCCAGTAGGAACAAAATGGTATAGAAGCTGTCTTGAGTCACAGTATCAACCTTGAAAAATTTAATAGCATGTATTTCAAGGTGGTAGAACAGAAATTATGCGGGGGCTTTCCTTCCTGCAATTGATTTGTCGGGACTTTTGATGACAGTGAAATGTTACGAAGTTTAGTCAGCTTTTTCGTAGTTTTGATAGTTTACATTTAAGAAACAATCTGTGGCAGTTTCAGCATCAAAATATTTTAATTTTTAGATTAGAATGTTTTGAAGTGCTGAAAATGATTAGCAGACATAACAGTATTTATTAAAATGTTGCCTTATATTTGTATGTTTAATGTTTGGTTTTAAATCGTGTTAATCACAGACTCTACTCACTATAGTTATATTCATAATTCGTTTGGCCTTTGAATAAGTTTGTTTTCAGACTTACCTTCGCAATCAGGTATACCTGTGATAAGTAATAAGTTCGTGGTGTTACCACTTGACTCTAAACTTTTTTTATTTTTGTTTTAGCCCAAACTCTTTTTTGTTGTTGTTCTTATTTTTGAGCGAGTAGTCAAGCTGACTAAATGTTTTTAAGCCATTGATTTATCTAACACCACCAAAACATTTAACTGAATAATTACTCACCTGTATTGATTTGACCAAGGATTTTGTATAGCCTATTTCCTTGAAAATGTTATGAAGATTAAGTATTAGTTGTTCTTAACACTGGATGTACAATAGAAAAATCTGGGATGATTTAAAAAATAACTTCCCTCACAGATTCTTAGGTGGGGTGGGGCGAGTGTCTGGGGTCAATATTGCACAAAATCTTTCCATGTGATTCTGTATGTAGGCAGAATTGAGAACAATAAGGTTTAAAAATCTAGAAGACATTCATGAAGAGCATTGTGATGAGCCAGGAGCATTGGCATCATCTGGGAGCTTGTTCAGAATTGCAGATTCTCAGGCCACACTTTAGAATCAGAACCTACGTTTGAATAAGATCTCTAGAAGTTTTATATGAACATTAACTTTGAGAAGCACTGATTAAGAGTTCACATCTTTGAAATTTTAGAAAGAAAAATCAGTACCCATTCATAAAAAATAATTTTGAAGAAATTTATTTAGACTAATAAGGTCTAGATGAGAAGAAAAAAGGGTTCACTGGTCAAATAAATCTAGGAAAGACTTTATAGAGATTCTCAGTGCATAATGAATAGTGAAACTGAAAAGTTGCAATGAAAAAACTCTTTTAATTTTCTCGAATCCAGCCTTTACATAGCTTATTTAACTTTTTTAAGGTAACACCCATTAATACCTTAGGAAGTTCTGTTGATCAAACTTTGGGGAAACTGCTCTGAAATCTTTTGTATTAATTGATAAAATTATGCATGAAAATAAACATGTTTCATTTTAAAAGATTATAGATTTATGAAAGTTTGATTCAGCATGAAAAGCACAAGTTTCAGTGTTTTTGACTACCTATATTCTTGGTTCTATACAGCCTAATTTTAGGAATTTTAAGATTTACTTACATTTCTGGGAGTTCATTTGAAAAGAACTGGTTAGTTATCTGCTGCTCTTGGAAAGCCCTAATTAAGGGCTTGCTGTTCTGGATACCTAGGGAAGTGGAATAGCAATAGAAAAATAATACTTTCTTTTTAAACTTACATTTTTATTATGGACTTCTGACACCTCAACCATCATTTTTTACTTCCTGCTATACTGTTCTTGTTCTCCTTATGGTACTACTTTGGGTTTTCCTTCCAGATTTTTCTTACATATAATAGGCAAATAACTTACGAGTTACCATCTAGTTTAAACCTTAAGTATTTCATTAAAGTGATTGTCAGATTATTGAAAAGTTTAATCTTATTAATGTGGCCACTAGTGGTTAAAGGAAAATTCAAACATGTCTTTGAATAAAAGGATAAATAAATAGCATTAATTTGGAATATGAGGAGAGAAAAAGATTGCAGTTGAAATTTAAGACACTGGTATTTAAATAATCATTTCATTTTCTTTTAGGAGCTTGAACGGGAAATTACATTTCAGGGTGATAGTGCCATTTATTATTCTTATTATAAGGATATGTTAAAGGCACCTTCATTTGAAAGAGGTATGATAACTACATTTGTATATTTAGTAACAATATTTTCCTAAAATAAAACATTGTTCTTATATGTGGGAGCCCTTGAATGTGGAGATTTGTCTCAGAATATAGGTATTGGTCTTTCTTGTAGTTAATTTAAAAATTGGAAAAATGAGGCACAGAGTATTATATTTTGAGATCCTTCTTGATAATAAAGTATTTAATGACCTCTGAATAACATGTTAAATTCTTGTAAAAGCAGAATAAATAATCTGGAGAAAAATTTTTCTGGCTTTAGGTGTATACGAACTGACACACAATAACAAAACTGTATCTCTGAAGACTATAAATGCAGTGCAGCAAATGTCTCTATATCCAGAACTTATTGCCAGCGTTTTATATCAAGCAACTGGTAGCAATGTATGTGTTTCTTTTGACTTTAATATTTATTTTCTCACATATTTATGAATCCTCAAAATTATGTATTGTCATCCTATTATCTCCTTCTCTCTTTTTTTTCCCAATTAGGAGATTATTGAGCCAGTATATTTCTATATTGGCATTGTTTTTGGATTGCAAGGAATATATGTCACTGCTTTATTTGTTACAAGTTGGCTTATGAGTGGAACTTGGCTAGCAGGAATGCTAACTGTTGCATGGTTCATTATTAACAGGTAAGAAAGGTGTTTTTAATTAAGTTTTACAATTTTTTGTGACTGTGGTAGAGTTCTAAAAATGGCTCCCCCCTCCAAACCTTCCATGCCCTGATTCCTGCCTGTGAATATGATGAGCTTTCATCCCTGTGATTATGTTGTGTTGTACGGCAGCAGTCCCCAACCTTTTTGACACCAGGGACAGGTTTCCTTGAAGACAGTTTTTCCACGGAAGTGGGGTGGACGGGTCAGGCAGTACTGCGAGGGGCAGATGAAGCATCGCTCGCTCGCCCGCCGCTCAACTCTTACTGTGCAGCCCAGTTCCTAACAGGCCGTGGACCAGTACTGGTCCGTGGCCCGGGGGTCGGGGACCCCGGTTATATGGCCTAGTTGACCTTAAGTAGGAAGGTTAGCTGGTGGGCCTGATCTAATCGCATGAGCCCCTAAAAGTGAGCAGCTTTCTGCAGCTGGTACAGAAGGGAAGTCAGAGATATTTGAAGCATGAGAAGGCTTTGGTGCCTTGTTGCTGGATTGAAGTTAGGAGGAAATGAATTCTGCCAACAACCAGTGAGCTTGTAAAAACTCTAGAAGCCCTGTGTAAGAACTACAGCCCCAGTTGATGCTTTGATTTTAGCTTAAGGAGACCCTGAACAGAGAATCCAGCCATACTGTGCTGGGTTTGTGAACCAATGAATCTGTGTTATTTTAAGCCACTACATTTGTGGTCATTTGTCATGCAACAGTTGAAAAATAATACACCCACCTCTATCTCTCTATTTTCAACCATAGCAACATTGGCATAGATGTCTTTCCTCATTTATTTAAAATTGATGACATAGCTTCATGAAAAGAAGGAAGAGGCATCAGATATATCAGTTTTAAGTTAACCACTATATTAATCTATGACAGTGTGCTTTGAATAATAAATCCATTCCTTTTGGTGATTAAAGGAACCTCAGTTCTTTAATAGTGAGTACAAAGAGAGTAGGGGATGGAACTTCTTTGAAATGGAGAGCTAAAATTTTCTTGGCATTGGTCAGTGTCAAAAATTTATTTTTTGAATGATCCTTTTTTGGCTTTTGAAAGTGCTTCCTCTCCATAGCACTTTCCCCTCATAACACTTAACGTGATTAAATTTTAGAAAATGAGACCTTTCTTCTGTTACACATTTTCTTTTGCAACTGCCAAATGAAAAATATGGTACTTCAAAGACACTGAGTTTCAGATTTAGGGCTATATCTCTTACTGGGCTTTGTTTAGGGTCACATGCTGGCAACAGTTTGAAGTAAACGATTTTAAAAATCTTCCTTAGAAGTTTTAAAGTATGGCTGTCCAGCTTTATGAGTTATCAGTATATTTCTTCTTAACTCATAAAGGGAGTACAGGGATGAACCAAACTGTATTATTATAAAAGCAATATATGTACATCATAAAAAACTTGAAACCGGCAAAAATAAAATAATAAGTTCACATTCCCACCACCTGGAAATCACTCAGCATTGTTTATATCTTGGTTGCTATTCTTTTGGACCTTTTTCTATTGTGAATATGTGTGTGTATACATGTATGTATTTGTGGTATATGTATGTATATATATATGTATATATTTTTTAAACAAGATGAGATATATTGCACATACTGTTTTATATGCTGCTTTCCTTATTTAGAAGCCTCTGCCTTTCTATTTCAGTAACTTTTTTATCTTTTCTAATACCCAGCCCATATTAGAATTTCCTGTGTTGACCCCAAAATACCCTCTATAACTGGTTTATCCAAACCAGTATTTAATCCAGGACTACATATTGCATCTGGTTGTTATGTTCCTTAACTCTCTTTAAATCTAACATAGTCCCTTTTTTTTTTTTTTTTGCGGTAAGTGGTCCTCTCACTGTTGTGGCCTCTCCCATTGTGGAGCACAGGTTCCGGACGCGCAGGCTCAGCGGCCATGGCTCACGTGCCTAGCTACTCCGCGGCATGTGGGATCTTCCCGGACCGGGGCACGAACCCATGTCCCCGGCATTGGCAGGCGGACTCTCAACCACTGTGCCACCAGGGAAGCCCAGTCCCTTTTTTTTAATGACAGTTGGCTTGTTGAAGGGACCAAGTCAGTCGTCCTGCAGAATGTCCCAACTTCTGGATTTCTCCTATTGCTTCCCTGTGGTGTTATTTAACTTTTCTCTCTGTCTTCTGTGTTTGTGTAATCTGGAAGATACCTGTAAAGGCTTGATGGATTCAAGATAAACAATTTTGCTTAGAATATATTGTTGATGATGTAGTTTTCATGTTCTGTGACTTTACAAGTTACAGGGTATTTAGTTGGCCTAACCCTAGTGAAGCTGAAATTGCTGGTTTGAAGGATGACAGTCTGATCTCTCCATTGAATAATTATGTTTTCCTCTTATGACTATAAAACAATCTGTGCGTGTTCTGGGGCATCAAATGAATGTCCTTTTCACCATTAACAATATACCCAAGGGTTATAACTCTAGTTGACAGCCTTTGCCTAATTTAGGGTTTATAAAATTAGGGTTTTCTATTTTCATTAGCTTCATTCTTCAAAAGTAAAATCTTCCTTTATTAACCAGGTTCTTTGGTTACCTTTAAATTCAGTTACTATTAGAAAGTTAGGACAAATGCTTAATTTCACTTTAATTACCAATTTCTTTTAAGAGATTGTTTTAATAGCTGTCTCACACAGTGATGAAAAGCATTTTCTGGTGTTCTCCTTTTTAAGCATCTTTCTGTACTTAGAGATTTTCATTGATTCAATAGGGCTAAAATACATTACCATCATTATTCTTTTTCTTGCTGAAATTTTTACAGCATTGGTCGACTGGCTCCCGAGTTCTTTTGACACATCTTCATTAATCTTTGAAAGTGTTTTGTTTTCTGGCTCAACAGGAAGAGCAGGCTCACCTTGTATATTCCAGTGAAAGATTTGCAATTAGCCTTTTCTCTCTGGAGCTTTGATTCCCTTTAGTATAAAATAGTATTAGAGAATCTGGTGTGGATGCCAGGGGTATAGATGACTTCTTGTTAAGTCAGGAAGTGCCCGTTAGAGAATATTTTAAGTTGCCATGTACTCTTCTAAAATTTCATTAGGATTCATTGTTAGAAATTTAATAGCACACTCACAGAATTTATTTCAGTGCTAATAGACTAGGTCTAGAAATTTCTTGCTTTTTAGAGTGAAAGTGTGTTTCGTATACAGCATTATTTAAAATAGAGACCTTCTAAAAGGATTGCTTTCTTGACTATGTGATGCATTAGTCATTGCTGTATAACAGATCAACCCAAAACTTAATAGCTTAAAACAACAAACATTATCTCTCACAATTTTTGAGGGTCAGGAATCCAGAGTGGCTTATCTGTGTGCTTCTAGCTAAGGGTTTCTTGTGAGGTTGAGTCAGTAGTTGGTTGGGGCTACAGTCATCTGAAGGCTTGACTGGCCTGGATCATTTTTACTTAGTTCACTTCATGTGGCTTTTGCAAGAAGCCTCAGTTCCTTGCTGGCTGTTGGCCTAGAAGGCCTTAGTTTCTCATCACATGGACCTCTGCAGAGGGCTGCTCACAGCTTGGTTGCTGGCTCCCTTTAGAGTGAATGATCCAAGGGAGACTGGAGTGAATGTGTCATAGTGGAAGCCAGCTATCTTTAATAACCTAATATCTGAAATGATAGGACATCACTCTGCCATATTCTGTTGGTCATGCAGACTAATCGTGGCACAACATGGGAAGTGGCTACACAGGGTGTTAATACCAGGAGGCAGGGACCGTTATGAACCATCTTGGAGGCTGGCTGTCACCTACAATGAACTTTAATATTCATTTCATTTAATCCCTAGATCTTTCTCCATCAGAAGTTCAAAGAGAAAGACTAGGCAACTTTATCATGTAAAAATAACAGCAATTAAAGAATAAGAAGACTCCCTGTCAAATAAATTATTTTAAAAATCTTAGTGAGAATTGTAAGGAAATTGCCTTATTTAATTATAATTCAGTTGCCTTATTAACTTGCCTTGTTTAATGCTACAATATATCCTGGGTAGCTGGAGGAGGAGTTAGGTAGAAATATTAATCTGATATATTCTGTTAAAGTGTATCTTTTAGCAATTGAAACATCTAAGCAAGTAGCTTTTTCTTTATGTGTTTGTTTTGCATTGTTTATTGGTATATATTTTCCTTTTTTTGGCCGTGTGTGTGCGGCATGTGGGATCTTAGTTGCCCACCAGGGATTGAACCCGTGCCCCCTGCAGTGGAAGCACTGAGTCTCAACCACTGGACCTTAAGGAAGTCCCATATTGGTATATATTTTATACTGCAAAATATATTTGAATGCCATGAAAGAGTATGCTGTCTTTTTTATTTATCGGCTTTGGTTTATATATGATTGCCTAGAAAAGTGCAAAAAGATACTAGTCATTCCATTATATTATGATTATTAGTTGTGTTCTTAACGGCGTTTTGTGATACTCGTTCCTTAATATTAGAAGTAGAGAGCAGGATTATAAAATAGCTCCTGTTTGTTCAAACTAAAGGATGTAGGGATATTAGAAAATTCAAGAAAATGTCAGGAAACAGCACTGTGCATATAGTAGTGGGGGGAAATCAGAGGCAGATGACTCCCTTTGATCAGACTATCACCAAAATGGGCTAACCTGAGTCCAATCTTCATGTATAAACAATATAGAAATTGCTCTTGGTCCCCACTGATCTTCTCATCTACAAATATATCCCTGAGAATCACTTTCAGTGGACACATGTTTATATTTGAAGAGCAAAGAAAATATATCTGATTAAAAGTCTATACTAAGTTTAATCTTTGGCCTAGAAAGGGTAACTGTGCACATCGGTGATTCATAAAAGGGTAAGATGCAAGGAATGCACATGTCCCAGAGTTAACAAAAAATAATGGTAACACATGGTGCTGGGTCTGTAATAATGATATTGGTATACTCTGGATGCTTGTGGAAGTATAAAGTTTTTCAATTTTAGATGCCAGTTTTTCCCAGGAATTTCATTGTATTCCAAGGAAGTAATTCAAAAAAGAAGGAAAGAGTTCACTGCTTCAATTTATTTATTATAGTATTATTTGTAATAATATGAAAAATTAGAAAACAACCTAAATTTAAGGGAATGGTTAGGTAAATTGTAATATGTCAATGCAAGGGAACATATAGCCATTAGAAGTTATACTGATATTGCATAGGTGTTTTTCAACTTTCACACATTATACATTGGATTGACATGCCAAGCTGTTTTTCACATCTAATCTAAATCAGTGTTTCTCAAACTTCAGTTATATATATTTAAAACTTAATAATCATGGATTCTGTGTTGATTTAAATAATTTGAATGATAATGCTACTTAAATATAAAGCATTAAACTATGTTTTTAAGCTCCTTATGTATTGAAACCAATTTACTAATGAAGTAACAAACCAGTAAAATATTAACTAAAAACTTTAATGTGAAAAATTATATTTTGCTAACACCAAATTTCTACTCTCTGTGTATGACAAACCTACACAGTTAGGTACCGTGAGATGACTCATTTCTCATCATGTTGCTCTGTTCAGTCCATTATGAAATCTTTTTTTTTCTTTTAGCACAGTGATCAGTACATCATTCTGTTTTTACTTAGCAATACATCATTTAGTATTTTTTTTCTGATTAGCCCAAGCTAATTGAAGTAGTACTGTGTTACCAACTGGATTGTTAACACAAACATGGAAGTGAGTCCTGAAATCTTTTTGGCAGTAGTGAGTTACAAAGTGGTCATCCAAGTGATTCAGGTTATGTTTATACTATGATGTGTTTAAAATGAAAACACAAAAACTCAGAGTTAGCTGATCTCTGGGAATGCATCCATAGATGAAATTGGTAAAAGTAGTTGTTATTTGAATTGCTGGTTTGTGCTGCTGTCTGCTAGACTCTGCTGCTGGGGAGGAAAAAGTGAGTCTCATTGGATTTTGTCACATCCCACTAGCAGCCTTCTGGTTCTCACTACCACCAGGCATGGATGGTGTGGGGAAGAGCAAGAGTAGCACAAGTGTTCAGGACTGTGGCCGTGAGGATGCTTGTTCACGTGTAGAGAATAACTGGCAGAGACCCTACTCAGTTTTTGCTGCAATGACTAGAGGTTTCCTTCATCCCTTCTCCAGACAGTGCTTCTGGTGCAGAGTTTTATAGGTTTCACTGCACTAAGCTGTGTGTTGGGTAGGGGTAGTGAGTGAGTCTTTGGAATGAGGATTGCCAGGTTCACCTTCCCAATTCTAGGCTGATAGAGTGGTTGGCAGAGTCCTGACTTGAGAATAGACATCTTCTCCTTCGTACTTCCTGACTTATGACATGTGACTATCTTGTTTTGTCTTTTAGAAAGCTAACTTTCACAACAATTTTTCAATAAATAATATTGCATGAAAGTAGGTGGCCTTTAAAATACATGATGTTCACTAAATGGTATTGCAGCAATCAAATCTGGAAAAGAAATACTTATTGCACACATAGTAAAATAAATTCCAATTGGATTAAAGAATTAAAAGTTAACAGTGAAACCAATGATCACTATACAAAAACATTGGTTCCTGGTTTTTTGTTGTTGTTGTTGTTGTTTTTGCGGTACCCGGGCCTCTCACTGTTGTGGCCTCTCCCGTTCCGGAGCACAGGCTCCGGACGCGCAGGCTCAGCGGCCATGGCTCACAGGCCCAGCCGCTCCGCGGCATGTGGGATCTTCCCGGACCGGGGCACGAACCCGTGTCCCCCTGCATCGGCAGGCGGACTCTCAACCACTGCGCCACCAGGGAAGCCCTGGTTCCTGTTTTTAAAAAACGTTTTTAATAGATAAAGCCAGAAACAATGTAAGTGTATAACAATAGGAACTGGTTAGATTATGATAAACCTGTACAGTTATGTGCCATGACCATTCAATATTCTTGAAGTATATTGACATATATACTATGGAAAGATGCTCATAATATATTGTTAAGTAAAACTAGTTCATTACAGAGTTGCAAAAGAGATAAGATCGAATACTGTTTACTAGGTTCTGGACACTGTACTAAGTTTTTTCCAGCTTTTATTTCATTTTATCTTCATGTTTTTAATTTATGTATATATATTCAATTACATATACATTCATAGAACACAGGTTATTTTCTAATACGTTTTAGAAGTTTTATTGAGTTGTAATTGGCATAGAATAAACTTGTACATATTTAAAATGTAGAAGTTGATAATTTTAGACACACTTGTGAAACCATCAACAAAATCAGTATAATACACATTATCATACCCAAAAGTTTCGTTGTGCTCCTTGGTAACCTCTCCCTTTTTCCTCTTCTTACCCCACCTCTACTGCTGTAGAAAATCAGGAAAGATCAGGAAACCAGTGATCTGCTTTCTTTCACTATAAATTAGTTTTCATTTTCTAGAATTTTATATAAATGGGGTCATATAGCATATACTTTTTCGGTTTTTTTTTTCTCCACTCAGCATAATTATTTTGAGATTCATATATGTTGGGTGTATCAATAGTTCATTTCTTTTTATTGCTGAGTAGTATCCTATTGTATGGCTATACCACATTTAAAAAATTTTTTTTAAATTTATTTAATTAATTTTTTTGGCCATGCCGCGTGGCTTGTGGGATTCTAGTTCCCCAGCCAGGGATTGAACCCGCACCCTCGGCAATGAAAGCATGGAGTCCCAAACCACGGGACCACCAGGGAATTCCCTGTACCACAATTTGACTGAACTAAATTACACGCAAGAATTTTGTCTCCATTAGGAGAATTATGCAGCAATTTTCATGAAGTTTTTTAAGCAATAGCACCTTTGTTTTTTGTGTGGGAAATAGCCATTGGGTTTATGAGATCCAGATTTAATTATTGTTGGGAAGGGAGTCCATTGTGGTGTGAGGATATGCATGGGAGACAACAGGCTCTCAATGAAAACTGATAGAGGAGAAACTTAGGAGGAGCCTGCAAAGACATTGTGTTTGATTCTGGAGATTTTCAAAGCTCTCTGGATCTGTCACATAAAGGACTACTGTAATGTTAATTCTGGGTAACCTGCTGATTGAAAAAAGTATTAAACTAGATATCAGAAGATATGCATTGTAATCCTAGTTGTGTCACCTACTAGCTATATGACTTCATTAAGTCATCACCTCTCTGAACTTCATATTCCTTTTATATAAGGATTAGTGTAAGAACTGTGGATCTGCCAGGCCTGCTAGTTATGTAGTGCACATTGTGCTCTAGAGAGGGATAGCCATCTTGTTAAGGGAAGGGAGGGTGGGGGGCTGAACTCCAGTGTACTCTGCAGCAAGCTGTGTGTTGTAGCATGAGGCTGTATCTGCCCAGAGCAGGGATGCCTTTTTCAACTTCTCACAGAGGCCCATCTATTCATCAAGCAGACACAGCAGCACTAAGTCTTCCTGGGTGGGAGGTAAGGTAAGGGTGAAACACTATTAATTTGTTCAAAGATGCTGTATAGGTAATGGTGGCTTTGTCCATACCTACCTCACAGGATATGGAGAACAACAGTGTGTGAAAGTGCCTTGAAAAGTATAGTGTTACACAAATATAATGTCTTGCTATTTTGCTGTTCATCTGTGGTTTATTTTAGGGTAGATACGACAAGAATTGAATACTCCATTCCTTTAAGAGAAAACTGGGCACTACCATATTTTGCATGCCAAGTCGCTGCACTTACAGGCTATTTAAAAAGCAACTTAAATTCTTATGGAGAGGTAAGATACAAATTTATTTGTCACAATTCTGATGTATTGCAAATGTGGTACATTATTTTAAAGCTATTCATATTAAGAGTTAAATTATACTCAGTGAAACCTGAACTACACCGTAAAGGATATAGTTAGGTAGTCTTGTTATAACTGTTATTCTGTAATCTGATTGACAGTAAATTATATTTATGAGAAAGGAGATGTTATATTGTTTTAGTGCAGTTACTTGACAAATATATGAAGAATATCTTATTTTGAAAATTAATCTGTCTCGTTATTTTACCATTTCTCTCACTTCTGGAACATTGATGGCGTTTAATCATCACAAGTTGAAGAATATTAATGAAGATATAAAGAGTGACTACAAGGGACAACAATGTAGCACTGCATATTTTGTTTGCCCGTATGTTTTCTGTGACTGAGGTGTAGGTAAGCTAGTGAGCTTCAGGAGACTATCCTGGATAGTTTAGATTCTTAGTGTTGTGCTCTTGTTGTTGTTGCCATAAGCCCTTTCAGCAGTCAAGTGAAGCTTAGAGACTCTATCAGAATAATGATTTTAAATGCATAAAATAAAATAAATGTGATTATAAAAGGCAACCAATTACACTGAAATTGACTTAAATGTAGCAATCCTTTGACAGTCTGTCTGCCTGTCTTAGGTTAAGAATTCCTGGCTAGAAAAAGGGACTGTAGGGACCTGGTTGGCCAGGAAATTGTATTTACTTATGGTTCCTTTTTGAAATCTCTGAAAAATGTTCTTTCCTCCTTTCAGTGATGTCAGATGTCCTGAGCATAGCAAACTTTATTTCATTTTTTATAACACTAGTATTTCCTTTCTTATCTAAAATAATAAGAACACATTTCAGATTTGTAATTTTCCTTTTGTTGGTTTTGTATAAACAGCTTTCTGAGAAAGAATATTTTCTATAATAGGGAGTATTTGCGTGTTTTCCTGTTAGATTGTGTAGCTGTCTCTTAGGAAAGAATAGTTCTTCAGTTTTTTGTTTTGTTTTGTTTTTTTGTGGTTCGCGGACCTCTCACTGTTGTGGCCTCTCCCGTAGCAGCCTCTCCCGTTGCGGAGCACAGGCTCTTTTATTTTATTTTACTTTTGGCCATACCGCCCAGCACGTGGGATCTCAGTTCCCCGACCAGGGATCGAACCCGTGCCCCCTGCAGTGGAAGCATGGAGTTCTAACCACTGGACCGCCAGGGAATTCCCTTTCAAATATCTTTTTAATAAAACTATTATTCTTATTTATTTTAAAAGAAGGAGTTTTGGAAAAGGTAGAATGAAATGTAAACTTATTTTTTCCCTTCTATACTATATTTTATATTTTTCTGAATAACTTATTTTTATTGCCATGTTATGTATTCTTTCTAGTAGTTTTTTAAATTCTAACTTTTTTAAATTAAAAAAGTAATACAGGGGATTCCCTGGTGGTGCAGTGGTTAAGAATCCGCCTGCCAATGCAGGAGACACGGGTTTGATCCCTGGTCTGGGAAGATCCCACATGCCGCGGAGCAACTAAGCCCATGCACCACAACTACTGAGCCCACACACCGCAACTACTGGAGCCTGCACACCTAGAGCCCGTGCTCCGCAACAAGAGAAGCATCCACAATGAGAAGCCTGTGCAACACAACAAAGAGTAGCCCCCACTCGCTGCAACTAGTGAAAAAGCCTGTGTGCAACAACGAAGACCCAACGTAGCCAAAATATATATATATAAATAAATAAATTTTTTTTAAAGTAATACATCTACATTGTACAGATGGTAAAAAAAAAATTCAGTCATTGCAAATGGATAGATATACAGTGAAAAGTATATTTCCATTCAGTTTACTGTTGTTTACCAAGGACCTGGTGCTTTTTGAAGGGATCCAAAAATAGCTTATACTCCTATTTTAGTTTACATTTTGTTTCTCCTTTTTTATTTAACCACAATTATTTTTCTCTGTTTTGAAAGTATTCCATAATATTCTCCCTTCTTCCCTCCCTTCCTCTCTCTCTTTTTTCCTCTCTTCATATTAAGGTAAAGGAGGAAAATTGTCCTTATCAGTTATTTGATTATTTGTAACTAACCACTCATCTGGTATTCAAGAGTACACAGCAAGAGCAAAATATCTATGAAAATATTAAAGGGGTAACAATATTAAGGATTCTATAAAAACATGGTAGTAAAAAAAAGCAAGTTTACTGTATTCTTAACCCTTCAGCTTAAAACTCAATTTTTTAAAAAGCAAAACTGCTCTTTCTGCCTATGCTGCTGCCATGCTGCCCGTTAAAAATCTCATGGCACAGGGTGGGCAAAGAAAAGAAGTAGGTCCTAAAGTTTACTCTTGACTATACCCATTCTGTAGAAGATGAAGTCATGGATGCTGCCAACTTTGAGCAGTTTCTTCAGGGGAGAAAGTGAATGGAATAGCTAGGAATCTTGGTGGAGGTGCTGTAACAATTGAAAGAAGCAAAAGCAAGATTACTGTAACTTCTGAGGTGCCTTTTTCCAAAAGGTATTTGAAATATCTCACCAAAAAATATTTGAAGAAGAATAATCTGTGATTGGTTATGCGTAGTTGCTAACAACAAAGAAAGTTATGAATTGCGTTACTTCCAGATTAATCAAGATGAAGAAGAGGAGGAAGATGAGGAATAAAAATTATCTGGTATATTTTGTATGAGTTCTTGAATAAAACTTAGGAACCAAAAAATATATCTATATAAAAAGCAAAACTGTCCAATCCTTCAGTTATGTTTGCTTCCCCTTGAACTTACCCTGTACACACATGCCTTTGTGTGTGTGTGTGTTGAAAATCTAAAGAAGGTTTGTACCTGAATTAATAGTATTGTATCAGTGACAATTTACTGGGTTTTTTTGGGGTTTTTTTTGCGGTATGCGGGCCTCTCACTGTTGTGACCTCTCCTGTTGCGGAGCACAGGCTCCGGACACGCAGGCTTAGCGGCCATGGCTCACGGGCCCAGCCGCTCCGCGGCATATGGGATCTTCCCAGACCGGGGCACGAACCTGTGTCCCCTGCATCGGCAGGCGGACTCGCAACCACTGCGCCACCAGGGAAGCCCAATTTCCTGGTTTTGACAGTGTATAATGGTCGTGTAAGATATTGTCATTGAGGGAAGCTGGGTGAGGCAGTCCATGGGAATTCTTCTTCTTTTTTGGCTGTGTTGGGTCTTTGTTGCTGTGCACAGGCTTTCTCTAGTTGAGGCGAGAGGGGGCTACTCTTGATTGTGGTGTGCCGGATTCTCATTGCGGTGGCTTCTCTTGTTATGGAGCATGGGCTCAAGGCGTGCGGGCTTCAGTAATTGTGGCACGCTGGCTCAGTAGTTGTGGCTCGCAGGCTCTAGAGCGCAGGCTCAGTAGTTATGGCACATGGGCTTAGTTGCTCCGTGGCATGTGGGATCTTCCCAGACCAGGGATTGAACTTGTGTCTCCTGCATTGGCAGGTGGATTCTTAACTACCACACCACCAGGGAAGTCCCATGGGAATTCTTTGTACTGTTTTTGTAACTTCATGTGAACTAATTAAAACTAAATATATATATGTATTTTTTATTATAACTTTTTTACATGCATTCCTTTTCTGGGGGGAAGGGTGTATAATTGTATGAATTTTTATCATGTGTAGTTTCAAGTAACCATTACCATAATCAAGATGTGTATGTATATATACACACACACTATACGTCACTTATGTTACCCCTTAATAGTCATATCTTTCCCTCAGCCCTAACCTCTGGCAACCATAGATTTGTTCTCTGTCACTGTAATTTTGTCACTTTGAAGGGTTATGTAAATGGAATTCTGTAGTATGTTATCCTTCAAGATTGACTTTTTTCATAAAGCCTAATGCCATAGACACCTATCCAAGTGATGTTGCATGTACCAGTAATTTGCTCCTTTTTGTTACTGAGTAGTAGTATAGGAACATGGATATTTTAATCATATATTTTGTACTTTGCTTTCCACTCTTGAGACTAGATCTCATGGTCCCAGTTGCATCAGGATATCCAAGCTCAGATCTTTTGTGCAGTTACCTGGAGCCATCCAGAGATATCTGTGGTTGATTACCGAAACCCATTTAATGTTACTTAAGTAATATATATAAAAAAGCTGACAATAAAGGCATAGTTGAAAATGAAGTGAGAAAGGTAAGGGGTAGACAAGAGTGCATAGAATTTTGAAAATGTCCAGAGAAAGGAGAAACTTAGGTCATTCTCCAGATTGTGTTTGACATGTGTTCCTATTACTATTATTATTTTTAATTTGGCGGCACCGTACGGCATGCGGGATCTTAGTTCCCTGACCAGGGGTCCAGCCTGGGCCCTGCCAGTGAAAGCGCCGAGTCCTAACCACTGGACCGCCAGGGAATTCCCTCTATCATATTTTCACCGCATGTTCTTAGAGTAGTTTGAGAATAAACCTTTGGAATTGGCAATTTGTTTCATTATACTGTAGCTTTTCGCTAGCATCCCCAAAGTAATCTCTAAGTGGCCAGTAGGTTACTTAAGCTGAATCTAGATCTGACCCTTCATTGATTTCTGGAGCTGGTTTTTCTGAGGATAATGGTTTTAGGCCTGGTTATTACAGTTCTGTTGTTCCACATGAGAAGATTTCCAGAACACTTTCTCTTACAGCTATGGTGATAGAGCAGAAGCTTATGTTATTCTATTAGTGCTGAGCCCTTCTGGGCCTTGCCCTTGATATGTGATCAACTGGTGGAATTTTTCCATCTCTTTCATTTTGTTATCTGGTCTTAATCTTATTCAGGATGCTGAAAAATTCTTACATCTGCTGATGGTCTGAGGTATCTCTGACTCTGGAATTTATCATTGAGTATAGTCTGAGTCTGAAAGATTTAGTTTTGGAGAACACAGTTCTTATCTTAGGTTTCTTGACTTGACTCTTATTGTCCTTTCATTGTTCTTATCAGAACCAATTGTTTTGACACTATGGCTGATGGAGGAATTAGGAATAAAAAGGTAGGTCCCTAGAAGAAGTTGAGACTGTTGCTAGAAATATGCTAAGACTTGGTTTCTCACTAAGGGATCACTTGGGAGATGACATTTGGAGGGACAGAATAGACTTTAGCCAGGCATATTTCAGGCAAGGGCAGTGAAATCCTTGTGTTTAGTACTTTAGCAGATGAAAACAGCTGAGAGTTTTATATGGTTGACAGTATAAACTTTGGGAAAAGGTAAGGCCACACTGTGCTGAAAGGAAATGAAAAAAGAAATGGACTTTTTTCCATGGGGTGTGGAATGGGCTGAGACATAAATAGACTAGTCACATGGAAGCTCTTAGGAAAATATGAAGCACCAGGGAAGTGAAAATGTTATAGAGTGAAAGGAGTTACTTCCACTGTAACTAAAGCCGAGCAGTCAAGTCTAGTAAAAGCCACCATTTAAAAATATTTATTCCTTTATCTCTTTTGGGGTGAAAGAAAATTGTACTGAATTTTCTTTTTTTCTTTGTCTTCCTGAAGTTCTCAGTATAATGTTGAACATTGAAGGGCAAGTGGTTGATTTCTCTTTAGAGTGCTTGATTTAAGATCTTATTGTTTATGTAAGGATTTAATAATTATGTGATTTAAAAACAAAGTTTCAAAAATTGTATAGCCTTAAAGTGGAAGCAGTAACAGAGCTGCAATATTTGAGGTAACAACCTCACAGATTTTTATAGTAATGAAGCTGTTGATATTTAGTTTCTTTCTTTGTTTTCCCTAGAGGTTTTGCTACTTGTTGATGAGTGCTTCAACTTACACATTTATGATGATGTGGGAGTACAGCCACTACCTCTTGTTTCTTCAAGCAATATCTCTCTTCTTGCTAGATAGTTTTTCACTGGAGCAAAGTGAAAAGGTATTATGGCATTTCAAAATTATTATTTTAAATCTAGAGAATAAATGTCTTTATAGGGTTGTATAAAACCACTTAGCTTTTAAGCTTAATTTGAAATGTTTTAATAGGCTCTGATTTATACTTCTACTCAAAAGGTTGCTAAACTTATTCTCCCCTAGTCCTTTTAGAAGCACTTTGAAATTCCCTTAAACATGGTCTGCTTAACCAGAGTCACCCCTGTGCTTCCTCTCTATTTCTAGCTACTTCTCCATCTTCCCTTTCTGTTTCTTTAAAAAAAGAAAAAGGTGAAATATAGGAATGTACAAAAGAGTATATGCATGCTGTATATACAATGTATAGAAAAAATATGAGTATTTGAACACCCAGGCCAAGATATGGAGCATATGAACACTAGAAGCCCCTTTTTCTCAGTCACATCCTGCTCCCTCCCCATCAGAGGCTAACTGTCCTGAATTTTGTTAATCCTTTCCTTCTTTTTCTTTGTTTTTTTACCACCTCTCTGTGTATTCCTAAAACTATGTTGTCAAATAATGTATTGTTTACTGTTGCCTGATTTGCTTCTGAGATTCATCCCTGGTGATGTACAGAGCTATATTTCATTCATTTTTATTTACTGATGTATTCTATTGCTGATGAACATTTCAGGTTTTTTCCAGTTTATTGTTCATATGACCAATGCTGCTATAACATTTTTATACATGTCACCTGGCACAGAAGTGCAAGATTTTTCTAGAATATATAGTGGAATTACAAGTCAAATTCATAGTGGAATTACAACTCAAAGGATGTGTACATATTCAATCTAACTAAAGATACCAAGCCTTTCCCCAGAATGGTTATATCAATTTATACTTGTCAGCAGTAAAGGTTCCCATAAACATTTTGTTCCTTTGTTTCTTTATCTTTTTCTCTTTTGCCCTCTCATCTTTTTTTCTTTATTTATAAACATGTATTAAGTATTTAATATGTTGTCTAAGCCAGAAATTTGGGAATCTTCTCGCTCTTCTCTTCCTTTTCTTCAGATGGTCCAGAATTCTGATGAGTACCAACATTTAGGTTATTTCAATAGAGAGAATTTAATATAAACAATCATTAACCAAGTATAAAGTTGTTAACTTGTTAAATGAAAAGGTAATAAGTACCTGAAAGTATTATAGAGGTAGCAACTTCAGGAAGCAGCTACCACCCCTAGAGCTGAGGGCTGAAAGGAAGAATTTGGAATTATTAAAACGTAGAAGCTTAGAGGAGGGAACCCCGTGGAGCTGAAACAGACTTCTGAGGAAGGGCCACTGCTCAGCTTTGCTGGTATCTCTGAACTGGAGAGAAGGGCTCTGTGGAAATGGGACCCAGACTTCTGAGAATGGTACTCTGGCCAGCTGATTCTGCCATCTCTGGGGTAAGAAGATGTGATACAGCTCGTTCTTCAAGTGTTAGGGAAACTGCAGCTGCATCCAGCTGCCTTAACAGGAAGGAATTAACTCTGTTGGAGTGAAGAAGCATTGCTGAGGTGATCCTCCCAGGAGCTGCAGGCTGCAGAAAGGAACACGCCCCTGCTCTCTCCTCCAACTCTTATTATCTCTCGCTAGCATGGATTGGCAGAGATTAATAGGGAGCCAAATGAAAAAGCAGAAATGTAGACTGAAGAAGCCGGCCCCAGCATTACGAGGCCGGGATAGAGGGATAGGTTTGGAGCTAAGAGAACCAGCAGCCAAAATGAAAAAATAGAACATGACCAGCACCCAGAAGATCCCATAATGCCCTCTCTTGTCATTGCTTCAGCCTCCCGACAGTGAGGTATCTTTTGAAAAAATGGCTCTGGCCTTTTCGGGATTTTTTTTCTTTTGGTTGTTTTTTTTTTTTTTAACTTTTAACACTCTGCCTTTTGATTCCTCCCCCTCCCCGCAACTAGTGTCTACATTTTGTCTTAGTTCTCCCCTTTCTAAAAGGAATTTATTTTATGGTAGATTAAATTATTATACTATTGAATTTTAGAAAAGAAATATAGTAAGACATAACTTTCCTGGGAGATCTTCTATTAGGAAATTGAATTTAACTTTCTTATTGTCACTGTTAAATGGACCAAGTGTGAAATACTTTTCTCTGGTGCTACATTTCATGGGAGTATATTTTCACCGGATAGGTTTTGGGAACTGCTGCTAATGGTTATGATTTTTGATTTATGCAGCTTGATGTTGCATAGATGGACAAGACAAACCAAGTGAAATTAAGTCAGAGCCTGGGATTAAAGAAGATTCTTCCAGTCTGATTTAGACATCCGTGGTTTCAAAGCTTTTTACTTTGCGGAGAGTTCTTTCTAAAAAGGAAGTGATAAATCAGTTACATCCCATGGCATTAAAACTACGAATTGAATTGTTGTAAATATAATACTGTCCAAAATTATAGTAGAGCATTTACTTTATAATTATAGTCAAATCTTACGTAATGAAAAGATGTACAATAAAATTCATTTAATTCTCATTCATTTTATTTTTGTCCCAACAGGTTCATGAAGTTTATAAAATCTATATATTTTCTCTCTTTCTGGGATATTTACTGCAGTTTGAGAATTCGGCTTTATTGGTATCTCCTTTATTAAGTTTCGTAATAGCCTTAATGCTTGCTAAGTGCATCCAGGTAATTAGAATTGCCTTTTTATCATTCTTGGGGGGAATTTTTAAATTGTTAATTTTTTTAAACCTCACTTCTTTGTTCATATAATTTTCCTCCCTGCATAGCTGAATGTGAAGAAAGGAACTTTCGTGGCTAAAATAATGAAAGTGATTAATTTTTACTTGGTGTGTACTCTGACAGTGACATTGAATATTATAATGAAAGTAAGTAACTCTGTGTTTGAGATTCATGTGGTAGAGCAAATTGAATAATCAAATATACTGGGCTAAATTTTAACGAGAATAATGGGATAGCAAAGTAAGAGTTTGTACAGTAACATGTTTAGTTGAACAATAATCATACCTAGTATATTAGGTGAGAAAATAGGATTCTGAGTCTTTCCTATAGGAATACTTTTTAACAATTACACTTTATTTTTCATTTAATTTAAAATGTCATCATTACCCAGTTAACACTAAGTAATATATGGAATAAATTCAGATGAGTCAAAGACATTCAAAAGAGTGGGTAAGTTATTTAAGCCAGGTGGGATAAGGTTAAAATCTTCTTACTACCCCATTATAGTTTTATGCTTAACTATAAGGTAATGTGATTGACTATGCCAATAAATCTCCTTGCTTCATAGTTACATCATGTATTTTTAATTCATATTTTTTGTTTTGTGGTCTTGCTGTATTTTCTAGTTCTAGTATTGGACTAAAGCATATTGCTATAAACTTAGCTAATAGTTCTTTGTTGTAACTAGTGTTTTTCTCCTTCAGATGTTTGTCCCACACAAAGAAAATGGACATATGCTGAAATTCCTTGAAGTAAAATTTGGACTAAATATGACTAAGTAAGTTTTAGATTATGTAAGTTTACCTAACTCTATACCACTTAGAAGATAAAGAGCAAAAATAATCAAAGGAGGGAGTACACACCTAATTACATACCACTTAGAAAATAATTTGGGATATTACAATATCTAGAAGAAATAAGACATTAATACTTTTCTCATTTAAAAAAAAATCTCATTTAGGTCTTTTAAAATTAGATATACTTAAACCTCAATAGCATCACAGTATGTTGAGGCTACTTTCCTTGATGAGGAGTGATGATACAATCTAAGGTCAGAATAAATTAAAGATTTAAAATGAATAAAGAACCAAGGAAATTTTAACCACTAACTGCAAAATGTTATATTACAAAGAGTATGGGTGTAAATCAACTATAGTTCAATTAAAAAAAAAAAAGTTCATGATATACTCCAACTCTATACTTTAAAAAAAAAAAGGGCATAGGCATTAAAAATGGGGTGGTCAGTAAGATATTTATTTCATAGCAAAGCATCTTATCTTTGGTCATAATAGTGGATTGGACCAGAAGCTGACTTTTTAAATTCAAAAATAGTGTTGTACCTTTTGTTGTTTAAATGCATTTTTTAAATCTAAAATGAAATAAATGATTTTATGTACTGATAGAGTCCATTTGCATAACAGAAAATATATATTTACCTATACATATCTCAAGTTCATATAGTAGACCGTAGAATCTTATAATCGTTTGCTGGGATTACATGGGATTTTAGATACTGTGAATGAAATTTTATGTTGTGATATATCAGTTAACCAAGTGTTTGACATTGCTTAAACACTGGAGAAGCCTTCTGAAGTGTAAATCGTATATGGCTATCTAGTAAGATAAAAGGATCCTTTAAGAGGCCATGTGCTTCATAAAGGTAGGGACCATGTCTTTTTCAGGTGTATTTGTAGGCCTGACACTCAGCAGGCAACTAGTAAAAGTTGGTTGCAGACCTCCATAATTGACTGGCCTTTTCACTGATTTTCTCTTTAACCTTGGAAGACTCTAGAATGAGCCTAGCATTAAGCTCTGCTTTTGTCCAGTGTTTCTTAGTTGATGTTCTATAGTGCGCCTTTGTTCCTCATGTCAGGTACTAGGCTTCACAAGGTAATATACTGGGTATTTTAAGATTAAGACTTATTAATCTTGTCCTTAAGAATATTGCTGGCTCATTAGATAGTTTTTATACAATTAATGGCATGGGTGGTGTAAATAATAAGTGCCTTGTGTGCAAATGTGCCAATTGGATATCAGGATTTGTAATTCACCAGAATTTCAGGAGACATTTCTGTTGAGACGGAATTTTAAGAATCAGTAAAGAGGGCTTCCCTGGTGGCGCAGTGGTTGAGAGTCCGCCTCCTGATGCAGGGGACACGGGTTCGTGCCCCAGTCCGGGAAGATCCCACATGCCGCGGAGCGGCTGGGCCCGTGAGCCATGGCCGCTGGGCCTGCGCGTCTGGAGCCTGTGCTCCGCAACGGGAGAGCCCACAATGGTGAGAGGCCCGCGTACCACACACACACAAAAAATAAATAAAATAAAAAGATGTTAAAAAAGGGGCTTCCCTGGTGGCGCAGTGGTTAAGAATCCGCCTGCCAATGCAGGAGACACTGGTTCGAGCCCTGGCCCGGGAAGACCCCACATGCCGCAGAGCAACTAAGCCCGTGCGCCACAACTACTGAGCCTGTGCCCTAGAGCCTGCGAGCCGCAGCTACTGAAGCCCGCGCGCCTAGAGCCCGTGCTCCGCAACAACAGAAGCCACCGCAATGAGAACCCGCGCACAGCAACGAAGACCCAACGCAGCCATAAATAAATAAAGAAAAGAAAAGAATCAGTAAAGAAGTGTTAATAAATATTTATTTAATGTGCAAGATACTCTGGGGGATACAAAAATGACTACAATCTAACGCATAGCAGATTGCATTAAGCACTATAATAAAGGGATAATTAAAGTGCCATGGGAATATGGGGAAGGAAGGATTGAGACTGGGGTTATGGAAAGAATATCATTAAATTGGAATTTGAATTAGACCTTATAGAATTAGTTACTTTAGTAGGCAGATTTTTAAAACGTGCTTTCGTCCTAGGTACAAAATATTTTGATGGCAGCCTCTTTGATACAGTTGTATAGCTGTTTGGCACATTGTGAAACTTTAACCTTTTAGTTTAAACCCAGTGATTTGTGAAGCATTCTCAATCCATCCGTGAGCACTCCTGAACATCATTCCATCGCTTACCTCCTCCCCCAGGGCTAGGAATTTGAGGATTAAATGGAGGTTGAAGATGGATGGGGAGTGAGAATGCAGATAAATCTACGTATAACTAGGAGGCTTGTTGATTATATTTAGTGTGGGTTAAAAAAAAAAAGTTTATCCTGACTGTTATAGCTCAAAAAACTTACATTTCAAATTTTATGATTTCTGTCTTAATAATTAGATACCTCTTTTTAAAATGGGTCCTAGTCAAGTTACATTTATCAATATAAAACAGGGCTGTCCAATAACAATATGACATTAGTTGCATACATAATTTTCTAGTAGTTGCATTAAAAAAAAGTAAAAAGAAACAAGTGAATTTAATTTCAATAATGTACTTTATTTAATCCAATATATTAAAAATGTTATTTTAATGGGTAAACAATATAAAATTATTGAGATATATTTTGTATTTTTTAAATTCCTTTTTTCTTGATTTTTTTATCTTTTGAAGTCCAGGGTATATTTTGTGCTTAAAGACTATCTCCATTTGCACTGGCCACATTTCATGTGCTATTAGCTACGTGTAGCTAGTGGCTATCCTACTGGACAGTGCTGTTAGAGGTTAGACAGTTGAATTTTTTTGTTATCTTCCAGGTAAAAATAGAAAGTAAAACTCCCCTAAAACTGTATTGGGTTCTAGAGATGGTCACATTGCTGGATCATAAAAATGTAGTAGTTTTAAATTTATTAGGGCAGTTTGTTGAGGAGGGTTACTAATGCTATTATTTTCATTTATAAAGGTTATGACCTTTCTGTTGTAAGTTAACGGATTTAGGAAGTGCGTTTAGTTTTGTCTTAGTTTTTACTGAGATGGAAAAAATAATTTTAAGTTCAGTACTTTAAAACATCTGTGATTTTAATATCATGCTTTTGTTTTCTGTAGGAATTTTACAATGAATTGGCTCCTATGTCAAGAATCCCTTCAGGCACCATCTCAAGAATTTTTTTTGCGATTGACACAGTCTTCTTTATTACCTTTCTATATTTTAGTGTTAATTACTTGTTTTCTTTCTATGAGTCAAGTTATTTTTAGGAGAATTAAGTAAGTACCTAGGAGAACCAATCATATTACTAACTAATAAATTGTGGAAATATATAAAACTTATTTTTAATATCCTTCCAATATTTGTGTGTTTTAGAGTTTCTACTTGAATTCTCTCTTTATCAGTGTATAAAATATCATTATAAGTTAAGTAGATGAAATTCAAATTTAAGCTTATACATCTAAATATGTAATATTCATATTTATTTATTTAGGCAGTGCCGGGTTTTAGTTGCGGCACATGGAATATTTAGTTGCGGCATGCATGCGGGATCTAGTTCCCCGAGCAGGGATCGAACCCAGCCCTCCAGCATTGGGAGTGTGGAGTCTTACCCACTGGACCACCAGGGAAGTCCCTGTAATGTCCATTTTTAATGCAGGAATAATATTTAAATAATCAGTTAAACTTTTACAGACTAATTTACTCAGATTTTTTATTTACTGTAAGCATAATTTTTTCTAATTACTTGAAACTAGTAGTATAAGTGATTTTAAATTATAAAGTTTGACTATTTAAAAATATTTTTATCAAACTTGAAAGGAGGCTGTGTGTAGTAACTTAATTTTGAGAACTTAGTAATTCAAATTATTATTTAACTATATTGATTTAACAATCACTAGTTTAGTGATAATTCATCTTGGAAAAGGAACCTATGTATCTTTTTTATTATATTTCCTGAACTTTCATGTTTAGTCTTTATTGAGGCAGTTGTCTTCAAGCTTCAATAGCCATTTTCAAAGACTTGGAGATACCTAAGTTAGGTATTTGACCAGCAGAATATACTTTCAAATTTTAAGAACTACCTATATATTTTTAATGAAGATATTAAAGATCTTTGATTTTTCAAATAAATATTTTCAAAGTAGTAAAAAAACACATTTCTTTCAGTAGTGGTAAGTCCCTGAAAGAAACTATTACGCTTGAAGATGGACAAATTGGAGAAAGGCCAGAAATAATTTATCACGTGATTCACACTATTTTATTGGGCTCTCTTGCAATGATTATAGAAGGGTAAGTGTATATTTGAGCCATTTGTTTTTACAAAGAATTGTCCTTTCTAATGGTAGTTAATGGATACTTTCAAGAACACATTTATAAAAACACTATAAAAACTCAAAAAAACCTTAATCTAACTGGAGTTTAGAGAGGTGTTTATAGTACAGTGAACCGATATTTACTTAGTAATTTATTTGTTCAAAAACTATTGAATGTTTTCCAAGGGCCAGGCATTGTGCTAGGTGCTGGGGGTACAGCGGTGGACAAGATTCTCTAACCTTATGTGACTCATGGTCTATTGAAGGTGACAGATGCTAACCACACAAAAATAAAATTATAACTTTGATAAGCGAAGGAGAGGTAAATGGTGTTATGAGGGTGAGGGTGAGGGTTCAATATACCCTTTTCTTTGAAGTTTGACTCAGATGAGAAATAAGACATAGGAATATGAAATGGTTCTGAGCACCCAATTTCAAAGTGGGGAGGAGGTTTCTTCATACCAACAAACAATTCTCTGGCCACCAGCTGGGTATCCTACAATTCAACTCAATTTTGACTGTCTGCCAGAAGTACCATCAGAATCTACAGGCTTGGGTTCAGTCCAACAAGACTCCCCTGCTACCTCTTCAGACACCAGTTACAAGTCCAGGTTGTCACCTGTGTTTCTGGTGAACTGGCTATAGATCAGAGGTTCCCAAGACCCCCTCCTCAGGTTTGATTAATTTGGTAGAGCAGCTCACAGAACTCAAAGAAACATTTTACTTACTGGTTTATTATCAAAGGATATAAATCAGGAATAGCCACATGGAAGAGGTTCATAGGGCAAGGTATGGGGAAAGGGCTGGAGCTCCCATGCTCTCTCCAGTAGAGAGAAATCCCTACATGTTCACCAACTGGGAAGCTCCTGAACCCTGTACTTTTGGGTTTTTATGGCGGCTTTATTACACAGGCACGATTGATTAAATCAGTGGCCATTGGTGATTGAACTCAGCCTCCAGCCTCTCCCCTCCCCAGAGGTCTGGGGGTAGGACTGAAACTTCCAACCCTCTCATCACCTGGTTGGCTCCACTGGCAACCAGTCCCCATCCTTAGCTGCTTTCCAAAAGTCGCCTCATTAACATAATAAAAGATACATTTAAGCTCTCAGCGCTTAGGAAATTCCAAGGGTTTGGGGAGTTGTGAGCCAGAAACCCGTGGTCAAAAACCAAATATATATGAGGAATATATTTTGGTCATCTGAATGATTCTGATTCTGATAAAAGTTGCACTGGAGAACTCTTTTTCATGTGTGACCAAAAGACCTTTGAATATCTTCCACCCCAAACTGAGTTTAGTCCTTAAATTGCAGGCCTTCCCTCTTGAATGGCCAGAGCCTTGGTAAGCCTGCTGCACCTATATACACCCATGCTGCAAAAGGAAGATCCAAAATGTAAAAGCCTATAAGTGTGTGTTGAGTATTGTCACCTCACACTCACAAATCAGATAAATTGCTGCCACAAGGAGGAGCAGTTAGGGTTCCGAAGTATAGGGAGGGGAATAAAAGCAGGGAGAGGTGAAGAATATTGATACAGTATAAGGTTTAAGTTTCCTTTAATTATGAATACAGATACAGAATCACAGTCATTTTAGCAGTACCCGTGGTGCTTTCACCAACAGAAAGCATAGTTATTTTCTCATTGTACTGGTTTTTTACAGGTATCTTGAATATTGTTTATATACATCACTACTTCAAAATTATAGTGATTATTAGACCTGCATTTAATGTATTAATAAACAAGTACAAATATTGCTGTATTACAAATACAAATTTTATTATTTAATATCAGTATTTCAGTATAATTGGTTTCCTTTGTAAGCCTATGTATTTTGTGCATTTAGAAATGTTTTCTTATAAGGGGTCCACAGACTTTATCAGACTGCCAAACCCATGACAAGGGGGTATCTCTATGGAAACTTGAAGTGAGAATAAGGTTCACTCTAATAGTTAGCAATCCATAGTACCTAAACAGGATGAAGAAGTGTATTAATCCATGAATATTTTAAGTGATTCAGGGTTTGATTCTCATCTTGTTGCCTAGTAGTACTAGAATTTGGAGCATGGTTTACCTTTTTCCCCTCCTTCCCCTCCTTCCTCAGTTTTATTTCTCTCTGAAAAAGAACTTTTTGTTATTCCCACCATTCTTCATTGTTGGATCCGTCATTTTAAGTTCAAGATCCCTTTTTTGAACATGTAATCTGCATTATTCTATCATTGGTCCTTGATTCTCTAATTTACTCACTAGACCTCTAAGACATGATCATCTATTCATGCAGATAATTTGCATGGTCCCCTAGGAGGTGCCAGGCACTCTACCAGGTAGGCAGTAGGGATTAGAGAGAGATGAAATCTAGTCTTTTTGAATCTTTTCAGAGTTCCTATTCTAGATACGTCAACCAAGAGCTAGAACAAAGTAAAATACTATGAGAAAGGTATACAGAGGGTGCTCTGGTCATCCAGAGGAGAGGTACTAACTCACTTGTGGAAGGTAGGTAGGGGAAATCAGCTTAAGGGAGATTTTCTAAACAGGGCCACAGTCTTGAGAGATAGAGATTGGCCAGGCTCTCAGTTTTCTCGTGTGTGTGTGTGTGTGTGTGTGTGTGTGTGTGCGCGCGCGTGCGCGCGTGTGTATAATAATCTGGGAAAAAGAAGTATTCTTTGGGAACCAATACTATGGGACGAATGTGAGGGAAATAGCGAGATATGTCCGGAAAAATAAGCAGGGAACAGATCAAATGTTTTAAGCAGAAGTTTGATATGATCAACTTTACTCTTTTATGGAAAATCTCTCGGGCAGCAATGATTGAGAAAGATTTGAGGAAAACAAGATTAGAGGAAGATAAACCAGTTAAGAAGGTATCATAGTAGAATCTAGAAGTGAGTAGCGATGGAGATGGAGTAAAGGGGCCAAAACTAAGATATTTGGGAATTGGAAACTAAATAAGGTGTTGCAGGGACTGTGGTGGAGGGATCCTAGGAAGAGTTGCAATTCAGAAGCCAAAGGAAGAGTTTTTAAAGGATATGATCAGAGAGAAAAGAAGCTGAGGAAAGAGAGATGAGTGTAGACTTCAAGAAGTCTGGCTATAAAGGGAATCAGAGGCTAAGGCAGCAACTAGAGAGGGGTGCAGTTTTACCAGGAGGGAGAAACTTGTGTGCATTATGGGATGGAAACACTGAGATTGTTCTGCAAACTCTGGCTGGAACTCTAATCATTTAGGGAAGTAGTAGAAAAAACTGAAAAGGTATGTCGGGACCATATTTTAGAGGGCCCTGAAAACCATTTGAGTGAGTTTTCATTTATTTCTGTAGGTATTGGGAAACTAAAGATTTTTGAACAGAACATGTCTTCTCATAGTTATGTTTGAAAAGGATTCATCTGGCATTTGGTTGAATTGGAAGAGAATTTAAAAGTTGAGATGTTAATTAGCTGGCTATTGACGTAAAATGGTAAGGAGAGGTTGTATACGAAGAAATCAGTGGATTGGCACAATGGTCCAATGTCTAGAGCAGAGAGTTTGTGTTCCAAGGAATGTCATGTACATGTAATTCAATGTGAGTAGTCTCTCCTGGAGTTATAAACCAGACTGTAGTATTGATTCTGGCTGACTGGAAAAATAGGTTTGGTATTTTCTGAAATGGGGAAGTTATTGGTTTTAGGAGTTACTGGTTAACCAGAGGAAACGAATGCAATTCCTCTGTCTTAGCAACATGTATTCTATATACATCCAGCTACTTCTCTCAAAGCCTGATTCAGTATTCATTGTTTTAAACCTTAAGTACATTCTCAAATTGGTCCTTTTGCTTTCATATCACCCTAGACCTTATATAAATTTTTTATACTTATTTTCTAATTGTTTCCCATGTGTTCAGTTTTATTCCATCTTAATAAAGCCCTCCTTGAGGGCTGTAGCCATGTCTTGTTTTTCTTTTTTTCTCTCTAGTACTTTGGTCACCCTGAAGTGTATGATCAATAAATTTTTATTAGATGAATGTTACTTTGTTTTCCCCATTTCATAGCTTTGCTGTTTTATAAAACCACAATAGTTCACATTTGTACTCTGGCCTCATATTCTTCTAGTCTCTTTTGAGTTTGTCATCAAAGAATATATCTTAGAAGGATCTTATTGTTTCCTTAGTCTTAACTACAAAAGTTATCTTCTGAGATGTTATTTTTCCTTGATAATCTGTGTGAAGCAATGACATCCACAAAGTTTTCTAAACTCTTCCTCTTCTGTCTTCAGCTTTTACCATCACCTAGGGTGATGGGTTTCTTTTGTTTCCTGTACAAGTTACAACTTAAAGTAAGGTACTGCCTTTTATTTGCACAAGTTCATTTTTCTGTACACCTGGATTTTTAATCTTTTTAAGTTAAGGGCCCTAATTTTTCAATCCTGTTTTTAAAAAATTAATCTCAAAAGTAATAATGCAGATTGTTTAACAAACCCAAATAATATAGATATGTATGAAGTAAAAAATGAAAATCCTTCCGTCCCAGTCCTCAGAGGTCACAACTGTCAGCAATATCTTTTCAGATGTTCTTTTTTTGGCTATACTGCATATATGTACATTAGAAAAAAAATCACCAAAAAACTAGGGTAACAGTATACATAAAATTTTGCAGTTTGCTTTTTTGTTTTTCATAAGGATTTATTATTTAATCAGTACCTGTTGAAGGATAGTTAGGTTTCTTTTTTGCAATTAAAACAACATACTGCAGTTAAAACCCCACATGTATATCTTTATACATTTATGCTAATATATCTGTAGGCTAGTTTACTAGAAATGGGATTGTCTTGTATTTAGAATTTTTATAGGTTCTGCCAAATTGCCTTCTGAAAAAGTATAACAGTTTATGTTCTCTCCAAGAGTACAATTTTACTATACCTCATCTATATTAATGTCTTATTTCATCCTCATTTTAGTAACCCACATGTCTCTTGATTATTTAAGCAGTGAGTAACAATATGTTGCTGAAAATTAGAGGCTAAGCTTTTTCATTGTCCTTCAACATTGTGGTATTTTCATGAGTATTAGGAAAGAACTCAGAAAAGAGAAATCACATAATAATTATGTTTATAGGATAGCTCATGTATGACTCTGTCTTTTCCAGCGTGAAATACCTCTGGACTCCTTATGTGTGCATGTTAGCAGCATTTGGTGTATGTTCTCCTGAACTTTGGATGACACTTTTCAAGTGGCTTCGATTACGAACTGTACACCCAGTATTGTTGGTGAGTCATTGTTATTTTGTGTTAAGTTCTTGTTTCTCTTTCAGTTATATAAATGGGAACCACATGAATACAATTAAAATAGCATGAGTATGGCTTCCCTGGTGGTGCAGTGGTTAAGAATTCTCCTGCCAATGCAGGGGACATGGGTTCGAGCCCTGGTCCAAGAAGATCCCACGTGCTGTGGAGCAACTAAGCCCGTGCACCACAACCGTTGAGCCTGTACTCTAGAGCCCATGAGCCACAACTACTGAGCCTGCATGCCACAACTACTGAAGCACACAAGCCACAACTACTGAGCCTGCCTGCTGCAACTACTGAAGCTTGCGCGCCTAGAGCCCATGCTCCGCAACTGGAGAAGCCACTGCAATGAGAAGCTCGCACACCGCAACGAAGAGTAGCCCCCACTCGCCCGCATGAGAGATAGAGAAAGCCCGCGTGCACCAATGAAGACCCAACACAGCCCAAAATAAATAAATAAAATAAATAAATTTATAAAAAATAATAGCATGAGTAAATCGCATTATGATTTATAGGTAGAAAAAAAGAAAAAGATTCTATGGCAAACATTTTTTAATAATTTCTGATTATAAAAATAGGGTGTTTTCAATGCAGACTACTTAAAAAATAGAAGGTAAAAATATAAGTGAAGCAATGTGAGAGGCTTTCAAAAATTAATTTTGATAATATTTTTCTCAGTTTGATTTAGAACTATGGAATGTTTTCAGTGAGAATGCAACATTTACACTGTGCCTGCTATGTGTAATGTGCTTGCAGTAAAAAGATAAATAAAACATGATTAGGGGAATTCCTTGGCAGTCCAGTGGTTGGGACTCCACACTTCCACTGCAGGGGGCACAGGTTCGATCCCTGGTTGGGGAACTAAGATCCTGCATGCCCTTCGGTGCGGCCAAAAAAAAAAAAAAAAAACAAAGAGATTAATTTCATCAAGTGGATTATAGTCTCCCAGTCATAAAAACAGATAAGAAGTGTTGATAGGGTGCTGTTGGAACAGAGAAGGGCTAAGTAATTCAGTTTTTTTAGGGATTCCCTTTGATGTATTCAAAGGGAATAAAAACAGAGGTAAAGAAAAAGCACGATATATTTAGTTTTGTTGGCACATAAAATGTGAGGTAATAGTGGTCAAGAAATGAGACTGGAGAAGTCTAGGAGGGTAAGGTCATCGAGGTCTTTGAGTGTCCTGTCATGCTTGGTGCTATCCCACAGGCAGTAGGAAGACAGTGACATGTTTATGCAAGGGCAGGAGAGAGTCAGCCTTACATTTTCTCTCAGCTCACCCTTATAGTTCTGTGAAGGAAGGGCTTAAGGGTGAGAGACTGGAATCAGGAAGGAGGCTGTCACCCAGGTACAGGCCATGGAGAATGGAAACGATAAAAACTTCAATTGTTTTGAGAGCTCACTATGTGTCAGGTACTGTTTGAAGCATTTCACATGCTATTCAAAGCTTACAAAGATCCTGTTAGTTAAGTTTTATTATCTGTATTTTATAGACAAACTAAGGCATAAAGTGGTTAAATAACTCACCCAAGATCACATAACTTGTAAGTGTAAGAACCGTGATTCACTCCCGGGTTCTTCTAGCTCCAAAGCCCATTTAATTAATACTGTACTACGCTGAAGTGGAAAAAATAGTTAGAAGAGTAATAAGATTTGGTGCCTCAGTAAGTATGGGAGAAGGAAGAATAGGGAGAAATCATAGATGTTTCTTAGGTTTTGGGTTTGTGTGACTGGATTGTGGGGTCACCAACAGACATGGGACAATAGGAAGAGAACAGGTTTTGGTAGGAAGATGATAAATTATCTCTAATAATAGTCATGTTGTATTTTGCCAGTCTTTTTCCAGAGGAATTTATGCATTCTTATCTTAGCATAGTAGTATATTGATGTATATTGGCTATTTTTCCTGTGTTAATTCATTGTCTTTTTGTTGTTGTTAGCTGTTTTCATAGCAGTTCAATGTTTTTTGTAAGCTCTTCTTAAGTTAAATTCCTGGAAAAATTGTCAAATATTGACTTACTATTTGAAATATTGCGATGTGCATTACCCTTTTTATGTTCTGCCTTAAATTTATATTGCAAATATGTATTTCTCACTTTGTCTCCAGCTTGATATAAAATTTATTATTCTTCACCCATCTCACTCTGTGAACTAGGTTCCATGCTGACTCCAATTTCTCGGACTGAAATTGTTATAACTGTAAGAATATTTGATTGGTCATAGAGTCAGTGTCTAGTACCTCTGTAGTACATTCTGAAATATATTTATCCATAACGCTTTTTGCTTTAACATTTTAGGCTCTCATTCTGAGCATGGCTGTCCCTACCATAATAGGTCTCAGCTTATGGAAAGAGGTAAGAAAATTAGATTTTTCATAAGATGAAAATATATGTTATCTATAAGGTAGTGATAAATTTATATGTGTATGTAGGATACTTATATTGGAACAGTATTCTAACAAAATAAAGCGTGATATACTTAATAATACGTAATTTTCTACCAATAGGAGCATGATAGAAGAGGTAAGACATTTTTACTCTGATGCAATTTTCTGTAGTCTAATACTGGTATTAATTCAGTTTATAATTGACAAAGGAAATGGCTGAATAAATGGTATTTATTAGTAAATAGTAAAAAGTATTTTGGCAATCCCAAATTTAAATATTTATAAAATAATGTAAACTCTTTGGCTTATCATAATGTAACATGAAATTAATTGCCAGTAAACCTGTGAATTATTTGACTTGATCTGAAATTTGTTTGCTTACTTATTTATTCAGTGTGCATGTGCATGAAAGATACAACTGATGATTAATTGTTTGGTTGATAAAATTATGTATTGAGCGTAGGCAGTGAATTAACCATACAGTAGATTATTTGGGCTGAGAAGAACTAGCAAGAAACTGAAGGAGAGTAAAGCAATTCATGCCATTTTTTCTGTGAGAACAGTGTTGTAATATTGTTTGTCATAAGTTGGCCTCTTAGTCTTTGGAAGTACTCTGAAACAGTTTTAAACTTTCTAATTACTTACACACAGGTTTTGGGCATTTTGTTTTGTATTTTAGTTTTTTCCAAGATTAATGACAGAATTAATGGAACTACAAGAATTTTATGACCCAGATACGGTGGAACTTATGACCTGGATAAAGTAAGAACTGAACTGCCCAAGACTGTTGTTGTTAAGCTATTAATTAATCATTGAATGCTATTTAATGGATTCAGGGGAAATAATAAATTAATCCTTTTCCAAGTTCTTCTCATATATCTCAGGGATTTTACCCTGTATTTTTAGGGATATTTAGTTTTCATTTAGACATATAATTCTAATTTTCTAATTGAACTCATTTCCAACAAAATATAGTATTGATAAGTTTTAGATATGAAACTCTAGCTGTTAAACATCTAGAAATGTGGAATAAAAAGGAACCAATGTTCTTTTATTTAGATAGTCAAGAGATGCTTCTTTTAACCGGAGTTGGAGGTGAATGAGCGGTGGATTTCTAGTCTTGATCACCAAGGTTAACAAGATTTTAAATTTTAACACTCATGCAGATTTTAATACGACAGGAGATGTGCTCTTGGGCCTATAGAAGCTGGGAATTTTAATTGAAACACCTCGTTCCCTCCCCTAACATACATGTATAACTAAGGGACCCTCAAAGGGCTACACCATCAGTGAAAGGATGGACTATCACAAAATAGCCATCAAGTGGTAGAGAAAGATAAGAAAGCACATCCTCCTCGGTTTCAGCTCTTGGTCAGAAATAAAATGTCTCCTCTGAATTTGTAGCAATGCATCTGAATTCACATGTTTGTAGTTTGAAATTATACTTGTCTAATCCAGGAAACCCTATATCAAGAGATTTAGCATAAAAAGTGGTTCTGGGATGGTCTGGAGTGCCTGATATAATCCTCAACCCAGGCTACCCAGGATTTCACAAATAAAGCTTCATGAAGATAAACTCTAAAGTTACAAAACACATGAAGAAACAGTTCAACACACCAACAATCAGTTGTTGGTTGTGATAAGCAATAGAAGTAGACTTCTAGCAATTTCTGGTAATAAAATTTGCTTGTGTCAGTTTTTGCTGCACAGTGGACTACCACAAAACTTAGTGGCATACAAACAATAAACATTTGTTATTTTTCACCATTTCAGTGGTCAGCTGAGTAGAAGCAATTGGTAGGATTCTTCTGGTCTGGGCCAGCTCATCTGGGACTAGATAGTCTGGCATGGCCTTTCTCACATGTCTAGACTGGGTAGGTGTCACTGAGGTCATGGAGTTGACTTAGCCACATGCTTCTCATTATCCAGCCCAGGTGAGACTGGGCTCATTCATAAGGTGGTGGTTGTAGAGTTCCCAAGAGCAGCAAGAGAGGACAAGTCGCAAGGTCAAGCGTGTTTTAAGTGTCTGCTCAAATTATGTTTGCTGTTGTCCTGTTGGCCAAAACAAGTCACATGACGAAGACCAGCATTTCCTCCAAGAGCATACCTATAGAAAAGAATCATTGTAACCGTTTTTCCAACCAGTCTACCCTATGGATAGAGACTATGAAATAGTATGAAAATTTTTAAACACATAGAAGAAGAAACTAAAACTTGAAAAAGGAATGAAACACTCTCAGAAAAGGCCAGGATAATAGGGGAAAAAAGGCAAAAAATGTTTCTAGAAATGAGGAATAGGTTTATAGAATAGGTATATAGAAATGAGAATAATAGGTCTTATTATAACGTCTCATTATTATAATGACACCTCTTGTATGTATAAAAATTATTATTTTTTTAGATCATCCTTAACTACTGCCTATTAATACTTTTTTGTGAATTGTATTTACCTTTGTGGAACACTGACTATATAGCCTTGTGTTGTCATTAACAAAAGAGAAAGTCACATCTATGTGTGTGATTTACCTCAATATTTTAAAAAACAGCAAAGGCCTGAACATTGGACCTTTTACATCAAATGATTGGACATTTATGTCACTGTGTTGTGATTTTTCTGTTTCATTTTTGTTTCCCCATTACTGAGGGCTCCTTGAGGACAGTGGCTGTGTGCTGTCTCTCTATTTTCAGAGCTTGACAATATCACTAGCACATAGTAGGTAGATGCTGAATGTTGAATACAGGGAGGTAATAAATAGGTCAGGACATAAGAGCAGCCCTTTGGGACCTGTCTTGTGAGTGGCATCTGTCTGGGACTTTGGATTATGATTTACAGTAGAGAAGTCCTTCATGTGTTATCTGGAGATAGACATATGGGTAAAGGTAGGGAAGGAGCAGGAGGATAGATGGATCTGGAAGGAGTTGGGTTCTGGTGGTTAATATTTGCCAAAGACGAATTTGAGAATTCACAGTATCAGCATTGAATTGTCACTCCCATTACCCTGCATTATTTTTTAATAGCATTATTACCACCTGACCTGTATGCTTATCCTCTCCCCCTGCTCCTTCTTGAAAGCAGGGACCTTGTCCTCCCACCTCTCTTTTTAAAATATTTATTTATCTTTAGCAGTCTGAACAGTTTCTGGCACATAATAGGTGCTCAGTTTTTTTTTAATAAATCCAAAAATGAAATGAAAACTGACACTGAAACTTAAGTGTGCAATACATTTTAAGTTGCTTGGTATTTCAGAATTGATATAAATCAGTGATCTAAATAGTATACTTACCTTTTCAGTGTGTGAATCTTTATGGTTCTTTGCAGAAGGCAAGCTCCAGTCGCAGCTGTTTTTGCAGGAAGTCCACAGTTAATGGGTGTGATTAAATTATGCACTGGATGGATGGTGACAAGCTTGCCTCTTTACAATGATGATGATCTTCTCAAGAGAAATGAAAATGTAAGGCATTTTAGAGTCTACATTTGGATCATTTTTATTTGACTCCTTAGTATAGTTCTGTAACGATGCATATGTTCCTGGTTAGCTAGGAAAATCCAGACAATTTTAGAAGAGTTAATTAGCTTTAGTTTTTAAAAAAAGCTGTATAATACATTTAATCAGGAGAGGCCAACATTAGAATATGAAGTTCTTTGTTTTATGGAAAGTATGGATATATTTCTAGGAGAAACATTTCATTTCCCATAAGGTTTCAAGGGACTGATGTGTAATATTTTATAAAGGGAAGCATTCTTTTGAGAATATCATTGTTCTCAATGAAATTATTGAAGGAAGGCTTTCAGTTAATGTCTTTATACACTTTGTATTTCCAAGCCAAAATTCTATTATTGCTTATAAAACACTGATTGATTTTTCATTATGGGCTATTATTAATAACTTAGTATAATATTAGTATGGTATCTAATTGCTTCTTCTTCAGAGAATATATTATTTTGCATGTTTCGTATGGATTTAAATAGTAACTTCATATCTGAAGGTAATGACCAACTGAACCTGAGTTCTAAATATTCTGTTTTTCAGTTGGAGAGAATTTCATATAGTTTTTAAGTATACTCTAAGCTAAGGAGGAAGTATAGCAATATAGAAGTTAGACTCTAATACAAAGGTTAGACTCTAAGCTTTGTGACCTTGAGCAAGTTTCTGAATCTGGAAGTAATAATAATTCTTACCTCCTAGTTGTGAGAATTAAATAAGATAATGCACTATGCCTGAAACAGTAAAATTTAAGTGTTAGCTAGTATTAATATGTACTATTAAATTATAATTGTATGTGCGCACACACATTCACATATAACCACAGAAAGTAGAGAGGAGTTCAAAAGCAGGAGCAGTCAGTTCTGCCTACAAAAATCCAAGTCTTCATAAAGGGCATTTTCTTGATCTGGGCTTTGAAGGATGACTAGAAGCTTGTTTGGAAAAAGAATACAGTGATTCCAGGTTAAAAAAGTCACATGAGCCTTGAAATTTGTTTGGCCATGAAACTGGAAAATAAATAAGGCCAAATTCTGGAGGACCTGGAAGGTCATGCTTAAGAATTTAGACTTACCCTAGAGGCATTTGGGAGTCATCAGAGACCTTTCATAAGCCCAGGAGTGGAACCTTAGATCTGTTTTAGAGTTAATTGAGGTCAGGGAACAGTTGAAGCAGGGGAGAGGTCAGAGACGGGGGAGATCTACCTTGAAGTGATTTACCTGAGAGACAACAGCTGCCTCTGATTAGTATTTGCTGCAGTTGAAAAGGTAGTGTTGCTTAGAAGATATACTACTGCATATTCCTAAACTTTACTTTTTGTGGATTTAAACCAACAGACTCTGACATGGCTTTGTTTTCTTTGCTGTCTTTTGATTGGTCTTTGTCCTAATATAGAATTTCAGAATCACTTATAATTAGGTCAGAGTTCTAATTAGGTTCTAATTAAATTTAAACATTTTAGAGTTTTTAGTTTTATGTGACTTGGCTGTGAGAATAGGAACCATTTTTTTTTTCAAATCTTGGTCTTTCTATATGGTGTCTAGTACATAGCAAGTACTGAATAAACTTGTTGTTAAAATAAAATTCAAATTGAACTCCATAAGTGAGACCATACCATTTGAATTAGACACTGTCTATAATTCATAACATGGGACTGATCTTTATAATCAGTGATTATAGGCCAGTGATTCTCAAACCTGGGAAGATGGTGCTCCCAGGGGACATTTAGCAATGTCTGGAGACAGTTTTGGTTGTCACAGCTAGGGGAGGGGTTCTACAGACACCTAGTGGGTAGAGACCAGGGATACTCTTAAACATCCTCCAATGTACAGAGCAGCCTCCATTCTGTCCTGACAAAGAATTATCTGGCCCAAAATGTCAATAGCGTTGAGGTTGAGAAACCTCACTCTAGTCTAACAGTAATGTTATTGCCATTGCATAGAGGTGTTTTTTATAGGCCCCAGTAGTATGTTACAGTTTCCCCAAACTTAAAAGTAAGTAAAAAAAAATATAAAAAACTATAAATAAGTATAAGCTGGATAAGACAGAACCATTCACGTGAACTTATTTAACGAAGTGAAATGAGTGAGAAACTTCCTCTTGATTTATTAACATTCTGTGTTCCACAGAATGAGCATCTCTAGCATCTCAATGGACCTTGGACCTAAAGTTGCTAGATAGACAGCAGCCGTAACATGTAGTAAGCAGCTGCTGAGTATTCTGCAGATAGACTGGAATCTCGTCCAGTCTAGGTTGCAAATCTCAGTATTTCCACAACAAACAGTATATGATACTTTTGGCCTAACTTTTGTGGTTATCCAAGGTTAACATTTCAGAAAACCTGAAAAACGTATTAGAAGATCCAAAGCTTATTATCTAATAAGGTCAGCAAAATTGTAATGAAAAACACCACGTAATCAAGACATGAGTTTTAAGCATGCATCCCTGTTCTTTCAGTATTTGTGACAAGGGTCAAATTATTTTAACTTCACTGACTTTATCTCATATATAAAATGAGTATAAAATACTATGATACATGGTAATAAAAAAAAGTAATGGAACGATTACAACTCAATAATAAAAAGACAACCCAATTTAAAAAATGGACAAAGGCCATTTGCAACAACATGGACGAACCTTGAGGGCATTACGCTAAGTGAAGTAAGTCAGATAGAAAAAGACAAATATTCTGTGATATCACATATATATGGAATCTAAAAAGGCTGAACTCATAGAAACAGAAGAGTTGTGGTTGCCAGGGGTTGGGAGGGTTGGAGAAATGAGATGTTGGTCAAAGAGTACAAACTTCTAGTTATAAGATGAATAAACTCTAGGGATCTAATGTACAGCATGGTGATTATAGTTAATAACACCGTATTGTACATTCGAAAGTTGCTGAGAGTAGATCTTAGATGTTTTCCCCCAAAAAAGAAATGGCGATTATGTAACATGATGCAGGTGTTAGCTAAAGCTATGGTGCTAATCATTTTGCAACATATGAGCATATCAAATAAACATGTTGTACACCTTAAACTTACACAATGTTATATGTCAATTATATCTCAGTAAAACTGGGGAAAAATGGGCAAAGGACTTGAATGGACATTTCTCAAAAGAAGATACACAAGTGGCCAATAGCAGATGAATATAAGCATCCTGAGGGAAGGAATCAAGTCTTAGTGAATATCTTTATTTTCCACAGATAGTACTAAGAACGTAGCAGAGGCTTAATGTATAATTTTGATAAACAGAAGTTTTAAATGTTGTTTAAAGTTGTTGTTTTAATTATATTCTTTCAGATCTATCAAATCTATTCAAAGCGATCTGCTGAGGATATTTATAAAATACTGACATCCTACAAGGCTAACTACCTAATTGTAGAAGATGCTATCTGCAATGAGGTGGGAACCGTGAGAGGCTGTAGGGTTAAAGATTTATTAGACATTGCAAATGGCCACGTAAGTAACCATTTGGAAAATTAAATTTTTTTGAGAAAAATGACTTTATTTAAACTTATAAAAGTATCTTCAAACTTTATTTTTGGAACTTAACTAAGAATATAATTAAAAGTTATATAACAGTGGGGGGGAGCTTATAAAAGTAGTTTGAACTATTTTTTCAATGTACAAAAGAAAAGTTGGGCAATTTTGCAAAAAAAAGTTTACCAATATCTCGATTCCTTATTTGTTGCCTGTACTTGTGCATGTTCAACATTTATAAACAAAAGATAGTTTGTTTTGAATGATGATTTTATTTTAACATATTATAAAGAGTAGCCGTTTGTTTTGTTATATTCTTACGTTGAGAAATTTCTTGTAATTTGATACATATCTAGAAAAATTGCTTACTAAATTGACACAGTCCTGTATATTGGGTCCCTATTATCCACAAAAATTAGTGTATTCAGAGCTACTTTAGTTGTTAGGATTTAACTGTATCTTAAGTTTTCATTGATTTTAGCTATTTTACCAAGCTTTCTTACTTCTCAGCCTACAGTGTATACTGTATACCTGGCAACTAAGACTGACAGGGGAGTTTGCATATCTGGTAATTAGTGTTTGTATATCTGATAATTAGGCACTGGAAAGGGTGCCTTTGCTCCTGGGAAAGTTGGGGGTGAAGGGTCTTAGGCATAGTTCAGTAGGTCATTCTTGTTTGGAGTGCATATTCTATTCAGGTTGCAGCCAAGACCTTTTCTGTCCCTTCCTAATTAATTAGCTCTTTGTCGTAATCATCCCAGACCAGTTTGGAGGTGAGAAATTAGTTTGTTGGGTACTTTTGGGGGGGCCACCCTCTGCAGCATGTGGGATCTTAGTTCCCCAACTAGGGATTGAACCCACGCCCCCTGCAGTGGAAGCACAGAGTCTTAAACATTGGACCTCCAGGGAAGTCCCGAGAAATCAGTTTTTATGATTTCCACCTTTCCCTCTCTTCATGACCCCTTAATCTTATAATATAAACTTATTCTGTTTTCTGCTGTATGTATTTTGAATTTTCTCTGTTGGCACTTGATATCTGTGGTCTTCGGCTTAATTGGTGACAAAATGGAATTTTATTAAACATCAGGTGTTCAGTAATTACTACTGTATTGCTATCTGCTGTCTAGAGCCTTATCCTCTGCTCTTGGCTACCCTCTTGCTCCATTTTGAAGATCAGGTTACTTCTTCTTTCGTGTAATGCCAGGCATGGACTTAAAGCGAATCCATCCTTTTATTCTTTGCATTTTTTTTTTGTTTGTTTGTTTGTTTTAACCGGTATATGGGCCTCTCACTGTTGTGGCCTCTCCTGTTGCGGAGCACAGGCTCTGGACCTGCAGGCTCAGCGGCCATGGCTCATGGGCCCAGCCGCTCCGCGGCATCTTCCCAGACCGGGGCACGAACCCGTGTCCCCTGCATCGGCAGGCGGACTCTCAACCACTGCGCCACCAGGGAAGCCCCATCCTTTTATTCTTAAAGTTGACTCTCTGACATCTTTCCTAGGCATTAGAATAATATTTAGTATTTTATTGTAGAAAACTCTTCAAGCTAGCTAAGCTCTCTTAGTGAACCTCATTAAGGTGAAAATGTAAAGGATTGTACTGGATAAGTCACAGAAACTTGCTTACTAATGTGAGTCAGTCCTGCACAAGGAGAAGAGTATGAATATACATTAAGAGTATATGTCCATTTCTCAGCCTTGGCAGGCTCCATGATGAGGTTCTTCAGAGGAATGATAGTAGACTATGGAGACATGGCCTTCTAAATTTTAGGATTAAATCTTTTAAAAGTTGGAAAACACTTTATACTGATTTCTCAATCTCAATGGGAAGCTCAAGAATTTGGTGGACATGGTAACTCTTATGAAGAGGCTTTTATTTGCTGAACAATATGAGATGTTTGCTAACCAATGTGAGATAGTCCATGTTTAGCAATAATATATTTCTTCATATAAATATCATCACTTGTACATTGATTGCATTTCTCCTGTAAGCTTAATAAGCTTTTTAATATTTTGTTTCATATCGTTTGATAGGTGGTTTGTGAAGAAGGTGACAAGATAACCTACCCAAAACATGGAAGATTTTGTCATGAGGTCAAAATTAACTATTCTCCTTATGTGAATTACTTCACTAGAGTGTACTGGAACAGATCCTACTTTGTGTATAAAATCAACACTGTGATATCCTTTCAGTCTTGAAAAATAGCAGAGCCTTCATTTCAAAGACTTATACCACCTGAAGTAAAATGCAATTTTCTTCTACCTACGTGGTGTCTTTTGGAAATCAGAGTGTGGACATTTGAAATGTTGCTGCTGCTTTTCCCCTCCTGCTGTTAACTGGATCTAGAATTCTGTGGGGGAAAGAAGATCAAACATTACTGTCCTTTGGTAAAATGTCAAATCTGCCACTCTGCGTCATTCCAGCCAGGTGTCTTCCTTACTGCTACATGGTCTTTAAAGATTTTACCTTCTAAACGATTGTAAAATTTTCCTCATAAATCTTCATTCCATCATAACATTAGTCTTGAATTTGAATATTTTCAAGGTCAGAGTATATATCTCAAATATAAGATTTAATAAATAATTAATGTGATATAGAAGGAAAGAATTATTCTTTCCCTCAAGGAAGTTTCTGAAGGTATTTCATGGTGTATAATAGAACTGAAATATTACAATAAAAAACTAATTTAAATGTTCACTGAAAATTTGTGGCATTTAAATTAAAACGGAAATTATATAAAGGAAAGTGATTTTTAAGGATATACATAAAGATATATCCAGATTTTCCATGATACTGCTCTCCTCATCTGCTGCTTATGTAAATGAGCACTTTCTTAGTAATATACAGTGTATGATATTGCATTTCATCACTTTATGACTATTAAGTGGTTAGTTTTTTCACTTATGCCCATAAATTTGATACCAATTTAATCATGATAAAACAGTAACTCTTGTTACCTATGGGTTTTTTTTTTGGTTGGTTGGTTGTTTTTTTTTGCGGTACGCGGGCCTCTCACTGTTGTGGCCTCTCC